>NW_015164703.1:286071-357842 GCF_001447785.1 Gekko japonicus
CCCTATTGTTGTGGGTCAGCCGGGGCTCAGCAACAACTCCTCAGAAGAAGAGGAGCCCTATGTAGCCAACTCTGAGTCAGCAGAAACCAGCAAGCAGGAAGATAGAACTTCAGGCTTGTGAGACTCACAGCCAACAGCTGGTGTAGAGCCACCCACATCCTCCAGCCCTGATTCAACAGGTGAAACTAAATTAATCATTCCCAGTCCTCCAGGATCACCCACACCCTTTGAACTCCACAGACAGAGGCTATGAGAAGAACTACAGGAGAGACAACAAAGTGCTCGCCTTCTGGTCTGATGTCAGCTGCTTTAGTAGTTGCAGAATTACTCACGAGCAGCTGGCTGCAAGCATAACCATTAGGCATATGCAGAGGTCATTTCGGGGGGGAATGCGGGGGAACACAGTTCCCCCGGGTGAGGTACGGGGGGCGGGGCACATGACGAAGCCCCGCACCCTGCTTCCGGCCGCCCCGCTTCCGGCCCTCATTCAGCCAGGAGGAGGCAGGAGAAGAGGGAGGGTAAGTTGCTTCCTCCCTGCCTCTCCCCACCCCTGCCTGCCTGGGGCCAGGGAGGGCCTTTGCGGGGCTTCCTTGCACTCCTGCCGGCCTTGCAGGTCCACCGCCAGGCCCCTCATGGGGCTCGGCAGTGGAGCTGCAAGGCTGGCGGTGGCAGCCGGGACCGTTGGGGGAGGGGTGTGTGGCCTTATGACACATTTCCGGTGATGTCAGGGTGTGTGGCCTTATGACACACTTCCGGTGATGTCAGGGGGTGTGGCATATGCTAATGAGTTATGCTAATGAGTTCCCCTAGCTCTTTTTCTATGAAATGACCCCTGGACATATGCTTATAAAAACCAACCAAGGGAGGCTGTTAGGTGTGGAAGCAAGAAGTCATCTCACTGGTGACCATTACACCAGGCCTTGCCTGTGTGACTCCTGGACTGGTTCTTGACCATGCTTCTCAGCTCTGTGATCTCTGCTTGTGAGTAACCCTTGGACTGCCTGACTATACCTCTTGGACAATCCTTTGGTTATTACTTTCTTGGCTCTGGAATTGAACTCTTGACTTGGCTTCTTGTTTTCAGACCCCCACTACCTGCATGGAATGCACACTGGTTCTTCCTGACCTGCAATGCTTATCCTCTGCATGACATTCCTTCTTGTACTGCTTTCCCATGGTTCTTCCTGTCCCTCCCTCATCTGCCATTCACCAAGCAAACCCATCAGAAAATAAAATATTTATTTATAGAAGAGGCATGTTCATTTAGAATGGGGAGTTGCATGGCTTAAATCTGTAGTATTCAGGTCTTTCCCATTTTGGTTGTTTGATTCTTAAAGCGGAGTGTATTATTTAAAACAGTTATTATTGGGGGGGGGGGTTATGCCACCTGTCCAGACCTGCTTGAGGTGGTAACAA
This sequence comes from Gekko japonicus, assembly GCF_001447785.1. Taxonomy (NCBI): domain Eukaryota; kingdom Metazoa; phylum Chordata; class Lepidosauria; order Squamata; family Gekkonidae; genus Gekko; species Gekko japonicus. Next base: position 287,488 of record NW_015164703.1, read on the forward strand.
AACAACAAAAGCAATTCATATCAATAAAAACTAATTCAATAAAAGCAGTGAAACTGTGCCAATACATAGCAATGAATGAAAGCAACCCAGGGCATCAAAGCACATAAAGCAGAGCAGTCTAGAAGAAGAAGAAAAAGAGACTGGGTTTATATCCTGCCATTCACTACCCAAAGGAGTCTCAGAGTGGCTTACAATCTCCTTACCCTTCCCCACCCCACAACAGACACCCTGTGAGGTAGGAGGGGCTGAGAGAGCTCTTTCAAGAACTGCTCTTGAGAGAACAGCTCTGAAATAACTTGTGACTGACACAAGGTTACACCAGCAGCTGCATGTGGAAGAGTGGAGAATCAAAACTGGTTCTCCCAGATTAGAGCCCATGCTCTTAACCACTTCACCAAACTGGCTTGATAAAGAGTGCTTGGGTTAGTATCACACCTAAAACAGCTAAAGAAGACACCTTAGTGAAAATCCTGGGCAAAGAGAAATTTGGGGGTTGATGCCTCAAGGAGAGTCAAGTAGGTGCCAGGTGCGCCTCATGGGGGCATTTCAAAGGCAGAGGGGGCATTTGCATGTGGGGGCAAAGACAGCAGGGCTTGAGGAGTGGATCTCTACTGGCAGCCCATATCATATGGGAGGAGGCAGTCCTTCAAGTACCCATGCTCCAAGCCATTTACAGCCTTATAGGTAATAATGAGCACTTTGAATTGTGCCCAGAAACAGATCCCTGGATGTGACTGTAGTAGGGCTCACTGTGGTCTGATCTTGTCCCCAACAATAGACATGTTTCATATTGTTGTCACAGGGCAAAAAAAATCCTTAAAAACCAAGGAAAAACTATTATATGCTGCCTCAAGGTCCAAAACTATCAACATTTGTATTTTCTCCAACAACAGTTTATGATACATCATCTTGAACATTTCCCGCAAAGAGATATTTTTGGGAAATCATCATTTGGGAGCTGTCTTAAATTGAAGAATAAGCAACTGGGGATAATTTGATTGCTTGACTTCATTGTGATTGACTATCTTGAGCTGGTCAACATATTATAATGAAAACTGCATTTTAAAATGATAGACATTTAGCCAAGGACTTATTTGGTTTGTGGATTAGTAGCATGCTTGGTTGGCAATTGCTTCATTAATCAAAGCCTTTTCATAAATCAGTTTATGAATACATTTTAGCCTTTAGATTAATGGTGAATAATCTGAGCTAAATGCTCTTTTAGGTCTGGTTCCAGCTTCCATTTATGCCCCACCTCTGTCATCTGTCATTTGGTTCCACTCCGCTGCTTTGCATGATATGTGCTTTCTGGGGACAACCATTTCTATCAGATCCATCTTAGAGCTGCTGTGCTACTCTACAAATGCATCCATTCCAGGGCTAACTTGAGATCATTATGCTGTTATGGATACTAAAGTATAAAGTACTTATGCTTCTGGTCAAGTCTGAAGGGTACGCATGTACCCGAGACCTGGTCCTTCTCTGAGCGGCAGAGTTTGGAGGTGTCTTTTTTAAGAAGAGCAGGCGTTTTAAAATCGATATTAGTGGACTTTTTCATAAGAACACAAGAAGAGCCCTGCTGGATCAGACCAGTGGTCCATCTAGACCAGCATCCTGTTTCACACAGTGGCCAACCATTTGCTATGGAGGACCACCCAAAAGGGCATAGAGGCCAATGCCTTTCCCTGATGTTGCCTCCTGGCACTGGGATTCAGAGGCTGAGTGTCTCTAAATGTGGAGGTCCCCTTTAGTGGCAATGGGTAGTACCCACTGATAGACCTATCCTCCATGAATCAATCTAATCCTCTCTTAAAGCTCTCTATGCCTGTGCCCATCACGACTATATTATTTCAATGTAAAAAAGAAATGCACCACTAAAAACAACAACAACCAGAAATTACCATGTAGTTTATATGAAACCATTTGGGGATGAGGGCTCTGCCCCTGGGCTCAACTCCAGTGCCAAAGGAGGGAGGCACAAACTTATCCTTTAGCTGCTCCATCGTCAGTGGTCTATGCCTGGTGCTGGCCCCACAGTTAAGGAGCACTCTAGTGGAGTCAGGGACAGCTGTGAAAGTGGATCCTGAATAGGGAATCCCCCACCCCCAGCTCCTCTTTTCCACCACCACCACTCAGAGGCCATGGGAGAATTTTAAAGAGAAATTACTGTCAGGCTGATTGCATGACGTCACTTCTGGGGAAATCTAGAAGTGCTGTCATGCTTCTCTAGGAATTACCACAGAATTTCTGGCAATTCCTAGAGAAGCAGGGGTTTCCCTTAGAACTGACATCACACCACTGCTGATGGCTGCCCCCCCCCCATTCCTCCTCCCTGGTCTCCTACTTGTTTGCCAGGCTGGGCCTGGAAACCCAAGCACTGAAGGAGTAGATCAAGATGGGTATAGTCGTGTTAGTCTGTCTGTAGCAGTAGAAAAGAGCAAGGGTCCAGTAACACCTTAAAGCCTATGAAAATTTGTGGCAGGGGATGAGCTTTTGTGGGTCACTGCTCACTTCCTCAGAACGGAAGGAATAGTGTGGATCCTTTAAATGGTGGCACCAACTGGTTGGGCTGCTTGCCAGCAAATCTGGGGTATGATGGGCAGTCAGGAAGATATTATGGCTAACAGCTTGGTCACACACCCCACTCTGGTCCTTGCAGGGTCCAGATCTCTTGTAGGGATTGGCAGGGACTTCCCGGGCCTGTGTGGCTACAAAGAAGACCCAGCTTTAAGACAAGAATGCACCTGGGCTTTGGGGGAGCTCAGTAAGGGAGAGAGAGAACTCAGGGTGCCGTTAACTCCCACCTTCCCTTGTGCTGAGACTGACACAACTTCTTACAAATGATGCACGCCAGACCAGGTGACTGACCTTGGAGGTACAGCCTCCTACAATAACACGTTGATCTAAAATTATATTGCTGTAATTCAAGTTAAACTACTTTCTATGTTTTGCTCTTAATAAGCATGTGCACATCTTATATACAGATAGGAACATCCAGGAACAAAATATAACATGGAAATCTGACTGCAATGGTCAGTTGAGTAACACAGAGTGGGGGGGAAATCTACTCTCAAAACAGCAAAAACTTCCAAGACTTCCCTAATATTGATAGCTGCAAGGTATGAAATAAAAGCATACTGCATATAACAAATGACTGGTCTATGGAACTCACTGCCACTGGAGGTTGTATTGGCCACCTGAAAAAAACATTGGAAAAGGCTTTGTTTATTTAAATCATGTCTAGGTCTTGAAGGCATTTGGCACAGAAGAGAAGAAGAAGAAGAGATTGGATTTATACCCCGCCCTTCACTTGGAGTCTCAGAGCACTTTACAAACTCCTTTCCCTTCCCCTCCCCACAACAAACACCCTGTGAGGTGGGTGGGGCTGAGAGAACTCTGACACAAACTGCTCTTTTTCAAGGACAGCTGTGCCAGAGCTTGTGACTGACCCAAGGTCACATCAGCAGGTACAAGTGGAGGAGTGGGGAATCAAACCCGGTTCTCCCAGATTAGAGTCCGCACACTTAACCACTACAGAGTGGAGTACAGTACTGGGAAGTGGGTTTATCAAGTACTGGAATCCATTATAACTAAATGGTCCACCCCCATAGACTTCTGGCTACCTCCATTAATCCCTGCTTGTGTGCCTCTCTGAAACACCTTTGTGATAAGCTAACGAAGCATGACAATTTCTACGTTTTGTGCATGGGGATTTTTGAGTCTCAGAGCCCACCCTGAGCCTTCAGGATAAGATGGGATACACATTCCAATAAATAAAGGGAACTGGTGCTATTCTTTCCTCTATATGTTTCCCACCACTACTGTAGATGAAGGAATAAGAGGTGAAGACGTTGAACAAACTAGATCCCTTTAGAAGAACCAGATCTCTTTCTGTCTGGCTTCTCCTTTACAGGGATTCATGCTAAGTTGTCCCTTTTCCCCTCTCCACTCCCCTCTGCATGGCATCACTAGAGCAATGACAGAGTATGTGTGTTGTGCAGCGGCTGGGTGTCCACTAATAATTGCTCTGGACGCTGTGAAAGACTGCCATAAAGATGAAGACCAGGCTCTTTGGTGGGAATGGTGCTGACATGAGTGCAGGCCCGGGCCTTGACCTGCCTATTAAGGAAGACAAATCTCCCAACTGCTGAAGACGAGGACTAACATTAATGCACAAAATGCTGGACTCCGTGACAGGTAACCACCACTTCAGAGGAACACTCAAAGGGAATTATAATACCCCGGCACACAGAGGACACTTAAAAGGGCTATGATTCCTTCCACCTGTCTGAGAAGGAGTCGGCCATAAAGCACTTGAATCCGAGGCTAATTGACGCTGGGACTGTCTCCAAGCGGCATCAGCAGCCCGCTAGAGTGGCTGTTTTTCTTTGGCCATTTTGACAGGATTCTGTCCCCCTCTTGCCGCTGCAAGTGTTTCATTGCCTAATGGCGCATCAGCAGAGCAAACACTGGCAGGCAGTGTGACAGGAAAAGGAGCACATTCTAATCCCGGCATTTCCATTCCCACTGACCCAGGGCATTTCTGCTACATGCAGTCTGTTCTTTACAGTATTTTTATTGGCAAGGCTGGACTTGGGGGTCTCTCTCTGTGTCCCTCCTGTCCTATCACTCACACACAAAAGGGGGTAGAAATGTTTGCCCCCAGTCACAGGATGTCTTCCAATTGTCTTAGCAACCCCTACAGACCTTGGAAGCTATGAAAGCAGCTGGTGAGCGGCTCTGCCTTCCCTTTCTCCTTTGCATCTGTCTGCTTCCCTGTGCTGGAAGAAAACTCCTCCTACTGGCTCTTTTGTAGATCACAGGGCAAGGAACATATAAAGGCAGACATGTAAGCAGAGTCTCTGCTTATCCCACTACCGTCACTGGATTCCTGTTCAGCAAAGATAGGGGTGATGCTGAGTGGCAAAGTTCATAGAGTACAGTGCCCCCTACCATGGGTACAAAGATAGGTACAGTGATTTTCAGTAGCCTCCATAAAGGGCGTTGCTGGATCCTGCTCTTCTAGTGGGAGAGACAGATTAAAGCAGCAGTTTAAAGCATATTCAGCTATCTTCATTTATCATGGAAACTGATCTCTCATCTTCACTGAGCTGATTGGCCGCTTTGATCACCATTGCAGAAACTTCAAACTATGTTGTACACAGGACTACCTTTGAAGATGATCTGGAAACTTCAGTGAGTTCAAAACGCTGCGATTCATTTTCTATCTGGGCTTAGCTGCCCTTCACACACTACACTGCTGTTAAAGTTATTAAATTGACTGCCTGTTTGTTTCTCACAATCCATTCTCAGCCTAGGACCTGCATATCTTCAGGGCTCTCCCCAAACAGGAGGACTGGGGGTACCAAATTTCCAGGGCTCGAGTCAGCTTGAGGGCTCAGTGACACTGGAATCATCTGCATGGACTTGCTTTACTTTTCATGAAGTTCTGCATGCAGCCACTAGGGATGCAGGCAAGGCAGAGCAGAGCAGGCAGACAGATGCTCAGATTCCCTGGATGGTGCTGTTTGCGGCCCCTTTTTAGCAGTGATTTTTTTTAAAGGAAGCTCTCCATGCTTGCAAACTTTTTAAAACCATGAGGCTGAAGCAAATATTTGCCTATCATGAGATGCTGCTAAGCCCATCAACCAACCTTGTATGCCTTCATTTCTCTCCCCCCCCCACACACACACACTGACTAGTTCTTCTATGTTTGTCTCCCCACTCCAGCCCTTTCCAGCCAAATTCCTTCTCATCCCTCCCTTGGCTGGGAAGTTAAAACATACATAGTATATTGTACAACAGAAAACCTCTGTTTATATTATGAACAGAAGGGGGGGGTGTCCAGTTACTATTTCACAAGAATCTATCGAAGTAGTGATTTCCCACTCCACACACACACAATTTACATGCATGTGGTCTATATTAATTTGTATTAGAGGTTATAAATGTGGACTAGTGGATGCCTTAGTTTCAGTTTATCTCAAAGCAAACAATACCCTATCTTAAATATGTGACTATGGCTGCAATCATACGGAGCGGAAGCTGCGGCAGGCAAACGATTTCCTTGCGGATTAAAGGGATGCGATCAGACAGACACATCTGTCTGGCGTCCCGGAGTCATTGGCGGGGCATCTCGTTGTGCCGCAGGAGCGGCAGTAAAAACCACCAGGGAAACGTCAGTAGCATAAGGAACTGCGGGGCAGGCGGGTGGAAGTCTGATCGCGTAAACGCGCGTCAGTTCGCCCCGGGGCAAACAGCCTCGCTTCCCGCCCGCAGTTCCTCGGTGGTATGATCAGAGCCTATAATTTGTATTTGTGATTTTAAAATATGTCTTATTTTAGATTTAGTCAAAGCACATGCGAAGTCTGCGATAAGAAGTTAGAACTAGAAGTGTATCCATATTGGTAGACATATGTGTGTGTGTCAATATAACATTACAAAATTAGACACAAGGCCAAAAAGTGAAATATTGAGAGGTGCAGGCTGTGCAAACTGAGTAGATGATGCAGAGAATCCTCAAGGCTGATAAAAGAGACCAGGGGAGTTTTCACAATATTTAATAAATAGAAGAGGAGGGTATTTGGGGCAGGAGCAGTGTGGCTGAAAAGAGGAAAGCTTCCTTTGGTCCTGTTCATACTTGCCGGAAAACGCGGGGGGAGGCGTGGCTGTTTGCAGCGGCACAGTGTGTCCCACTGCAAACATGATCAGACGCGACAGCAGTTTCTTTCATTGGCGCATGTTCCCGGCATGCTCCAACGACGCAAGAGGAGCGCGCTGGAGCGTTCACACAAGGAGAGTCTGGCAGCGGCCCGTCGCAAGCTGTTTGCTAGTGGACTTTCAGAAGTAGCTTTTTACTCCGCATCTCCCGCCAGCTGCGACGGATGTGCAACGCTGGCCAGATGTTGCTGTTTGATTGCACCTTTATAATCTGCCCACAATTCGTGCCAATCCCGTGGCAACTTCTGCGTCTGATCGGAGCCTTTGGTTCTTTTACACAATTATGGATGCTTATATAAAGACACAAGCTTATAGACACTTATAAACTACAGAATGATGTGAAGTAAATTTTTTTAAAGAATACTGTCCCTTTTCTCTTAAAATTTCTACCTAATGAACAGTTATTACTGTATTTACAGTAACAGAGAGCAAAGTGATTTGTTCTGTTATATTTATTTTTGATCAGGGGCATGCCCAGGTGGAACTTTGTCCGGGACTCCATAGCAGCTCTGTCCTCTAATACCTCTAAGTAACAGAGTCACTCATCAGACCAAACCTTACTTAGAAAGCCCCCCACTTAGAGAGCATCTGCCCATTTCATAATTTTCTCCACAAAGGCTCCATGTGGTGGGATAGCCTTCCTATGCGGATCAGAGGCCACACACACACCAGGAGTAGTGGTCCCTCTAAGCTGAGTTAGTGTGAGCTAGCTCACAGCTTTTTAGTCTCCAGCTCACACATTTTTGTCTTAGCTCAGGTAGGCTGGCTCCAGAGCAGACTAATTTATGCAGCAGCCAAATCGCTCACTCACAACTTTAATGCCAGTAGCTCACAAAGTAGAATTCTTGCTCACAAGACTCCGCAGCTTAGAGGGAGCATTGATCAGGAGCATTTTGACCTTTCAGTGTTATGTTAGTTCCCATGTTTATCTGGGAGTTATAAGCAAACAGAATAAGGCTCCAGGCTGTGGATGAAAACAACACCCGAGTCATTTTTAACATGCTCTGATTCCTAGTGTTGCATAAGAGAGCAACAGACTTCTGTGTGATAAAAGGATATAACAATTCTGACTCATGTTCCTGACAGAATCAAAGATGTATTTTTTTAAAAAAAAAAATCCATACTTCCTGATATGTGAGGACCAAGGGAATAAAAGGTTATATATAGACATGGCAAACTCAGGTTATCAATAAATGTTGATTTCACCATCCATGCACAAAAGAGAGAAAAACAGCCAACCAGTCACAAATCTAAATTTGCAGAGCCACTATAATAAATTCGTAAAATCCATACTTCTAGCTCTGCCATAATGGAATAAATAAGAAAAGGAACAAGTTGCAGGAAATATATATATATGTATGCTTTCAAGTTTGATGTGAACAATTCACATTAATATGTGTTACAAATAATAAATCTAAGCAAAACTCTGAATGCCAGTTCTGAGAGGCAACATCAGGGGAAAGTCTTGTCCTCTTCGCCTTGTTTCTTGGCTCTCCAGGGCAGCTGGTTGGCCACTGTCTGAAAATGTTGAAAATGTTATGATCAAGCCTATCTACTAAAATATTAATACTACTCACCCAACCATGAAAATCCCACCATCACATGTTGGGGGCGGGGGTTGCCCTTTCCCCATAGAATGGCAGACTCCCAGTTCTGTCTGCTGTTGAAGCTCCCTTCCATTTCATTAGAGCCTGTATTACAGGGCTTTTGAAGAAAAGCTTGCTCACAACTCCCATAGGTGCCCCCAACGTGAGTCTTTGGACTGGCGATGGGGAGAGCTTTGCAGAAAAATGGGGTGCAGTGGAACTTTCAGAGTAATGATCCTTTCAAAATTGTAATTAGCCTCTGCTTCAAGGAAATCTGCAAACAGTGATGGCCGATGGGAAATGAACTGCAGGCACTTCGAGACACTTTAGTAAATGAGAGATTTACTGTGCAGTCGGCTTCCCACCCACCCACAATGCCCTTCTTGGCTTACCATAATGTCTTATATGGCTGGTAATTAACTTCCCTTACAAGAGTTCACAGCAGACAAGTTTCATCACGCCATGTGCAGCAACCTTGCTGTTAGTCTCAATAGAAAGGACAGGGCTAGAAACAGACATGCCGGCTTCTAGAGACATTTTGCCTCATTTGCTTGGATAGAGGCACATTGGTGGAGTAATACAGGGGAGTTTGTACTATACCTAGTCTGTGAATAAACAGAACTTCAATCTCATGGGCTGTCAATTCGACATGCTTCGCAAGGGTCCAATTCACGTAACATTTTTTCCCCTTAAATTGCAACCAGGATGAGTAAGAAAGAGGTTTGCAACCACAAAGGTGTAAAGTGCCTCCCTTGTAATGCTGATTTGGAGGCTGCTGTTTTTGTTTTTGAGAGTCTGCTTTCTTTTTTAGTAGATTCCTTGCAGGTCTTGTAGGGCTATGATTTCTCCAGCTAGTAGCTATTGTTTCTAGTTCTCCTCACTTTGGGCTACAGTGAGGGCTGCAAAGACCCTAGTGGGGTTGGGAGATCTCCTTCTCCCAGTCCCTACTGCCCACCACCACTTCGAGAGGCAGCTGGAGAAATCTTTTTTTTTTTTAAGAAAAGTTCTATTTTTTGCAAATGTATGGTTGCAGTAGATCTGGGAAGAACCACTCCCTTCCTTCTGTCGCTATCAAACAGCGGAGTGAATAGTGGAGTTGGTTGTCCGTGTCCCATTTTCTTAGATCACAAACGCAGTGCTGCAGATTGTTTTTCTTTTTTTCCAGAATGCCTTTGCAGTCTGATCCTAAACAAAGGTACACATTAAGAAGAGAAGAAGAAGAAGAGATTGGATTTATACCCCGCCCTTCACTACCCAAAGGAGTCTCAGAGCGGCTTACAAACTCCTTTCCCTTCCCCTCCCCACAACAGACACCCTGTGAGGTGGGTGGGGCTGAGAGAACTCTTGACAGAAACTGCTCTTTTTCAAGAACAGCTGTGCCAAAACTATGGCTTGCCCAAGGTCATCCAGCAGCTGCAAGTGGAGGAGTGGGGAATCAAACCTGGTTCTCCCAGATTAGAGTCCGCGCACTTAACCACTACACCAAACTGGCCTATTGACGTCAACCAACATAGAAGAGTGTAACTGCTTAGGATGGCCATGTAATCTTTTATCAGTTAATTCTGTTAGTTAAGTTTAAAGAACTGATTTCCTTTGTCTGCCTTGAATCACCTGACCACCAGCTTCATTGGACAATCCATATTCTAAACTCTGAGTATGGGAGAACAATAAAGAGTTACCCCATCCCCTTTTTCCACATTCCATAATGTTTATTAATTTTTTATCATGTCCTCCCTAAAACATAGGTGGAGACAAAGAAGAAGAGATTGGATTTATACCCCACCCTTCACTACCTGAAGGAGTCTCAGACTGGCTTATGATCTCCTTTCCCTTCCCCTCCCCATAACAGACACCCCGTGGGGTAGGTGGGGCTAAAAGAGCTCTTTCAAGAACTGCCCTTGAAAGAACAGCTCTGAAAGAGCTTGTGACTGACCCAAGGTCACACCAGCAGCTGCATGTGGAGGAGTGGGGATTCAAACCTGGTTCTCCAAGATTAGAGTCCTCACTCCTAACTACTACACCAAACAAACTCCTCAGAGAACAGCCCCCCAAGCACTTTGATTTTCATGCAACTCACAGCTCCATATCTCTGCTTCTCTCTGTTGTTTCTTCCAAATTCCAGAATTGCTGATTGGCAATATATGCTCAAACACCTATCCCCCTTCCCTCAGGTGAGGGAAAGAAAATCGCCAATTCCAACCTCTGATGGATTCTTGAACAAAGAGATGCAAGGAGGCCATCTCCCATTGAGGATACATTTACAACCACTGAACAACTTCAGTATTGTTGATATAAAGGCTATCACACCTTTCCAGTGCTCTTAGCCTTTTAGGGGATCTGTGTTTCATCTGGCATCAGAGAGATATTTGATCAACTGCTTTTTTCAGTTTTTTAAATTGGATGCCAGCCATTTTTGCTTATTCTCCCAAGAAGGTCAGGGCTCTTTTTGTAGAAAAAGCCCAGCAGGAACTCATTAGCATAATAGGCCACACCCAACAGCAGGAACTCATTAGCATATTGGGCCACACCACTGACAGCACAGCTCATTAGCACATTAGGCTGCACCCACATGTTACCAGAAGTGTGGTTTACCTTGTTTTTTGTCAAAACCCAGGGCCTTTTTTTGTAGCAGGAACTCCTTTGCCTGTTAGGTCACACACCCCTAATGTAGCCAATCCTAATGAGTTTCTGCTGTTGGGTGTGGCCTATTATGCTAATGAGTTCCTGCTGGGTGTGGCCAACTTGGGAGCCAGCCGGAACTCTGTTCCTGTGCGTTCCTGCCCAAAAATAGCCCTGAAGAAGGTCATGGTTGCAACTTGATGCTAGCCATACCCATTGAAATCAGCAGAGTATTCCATCTATGATGTATCTTGTCATGGACCAACATGACTACCTATGTCTTATTCTTTTGGGCCAAGACTACTACCGCTTTCAGTGCTAGAATGCTACTCTAGACTACTTAGTCATGCGCCCAACCCAATAGACAGCTCTCTCGTGCCCTGTCCAGGGTCCTGATACCTTATCTGTCATTTCAGACTCCTTACCTGAACTGTTTGCTCTCCACTACTACCTACCTACCTATATTGAAACTCACCTGTTGCTGGAACCTAGTGAATTGGTCATCACCATCACTGAGAAGAAGCTTCTCCAGCTCGGAACATGAACATGAAAACTACAAAGCATCATAAGCTGCCTCATTTGACCCAGAGGCAGATACAATTCAGCAGTAAAGGAAATGGAATTCTATAGAAAGAAACTCAATTGGAATCCCAAGAAAAGATCGGGGAAGGAGTCAACATGGAAGGCACCAGACTTTTTGCTCCCATGAAGCTGCTTAATTGAGGGAGAGCACTATGTAATTATACAGAGGATGCATTTCAAATTAAAGTGGCAAAATTACAGGAAGGAGTTATTTTAGACTATATACTTAGGATATGTGGAACTAACAGAACACATTTTTACACTGATGAGATTTTAATTAGACACATTTCCCATTAGCTAAGATTAAGAGTTAGATTTCATCTCTGCATTTTTGAAACAGGATAGGATGATGAAAAGGAACGAGTGAAAAGGGCGATTAGTGCAAAAAAAAAGGGTTTCACTGTATCTGGGGATATGCTGAACAACATCTGAACAAAGAAAGAAGACCACCTCCTCCACATGCCCCCATCCTCACTGATTTGTTTGGGTTTATCAGGATGAAAACGGAGACAAAGTGAGTGTTTACATATCAGAGAGACTTCTTTTAAATATTTATAGGGTGAAAACTTCTGAGGAATTCGGAGGAGGTTTTGTGAATTCATCATGGAATCTCACATGTTATGGAAATATTTAGATACCAAGGTGAAGTATTTTCTGACCTATTCTACTTCAACTTTAATCAACTGAATGGGGGAAATCTTTGTTTTGAAGCATACTGATTTTTTATCTAGTTAATTATCAATTTTAGATAATAATATAGCATCTAAACCCAGACTTGGGGAGGGGTGGTTACCAAAACAGGGAATGAAAAAGACAGCATTGAAACTAAGATGAGCATCTCACAATAAAGATTACTTTCAATTTAGGAAACAAAACTTATCTCCAAAGGACATCTATATGAAGGGCATGTAACAGAGAGGTGTAAATTATGAAGTTAGGCAGATATGAACATTAAACAAAACCTATTGGGATGAAAAGAAAATCCCTGCTGGATCCAACTAAAGTTCCTTCCTGTTTTCTACAGTAGTAAAGCAGACATCAGTTATATAAGGGAACAAATTTTCCCTGATGTGGCCCAACAGTAATTGTTGTTCAGGGTGCACTCATCCTCAAAACAGACAGGCCCACAGAGGCACTGGAATGGACACCAAGCAAAACACGGGGTGGGAGAATCTTCACTGTGAGTCTTATGGGTCCCTGTTTGTCATTTTCTAGCTTTGTTGCCTTACATTAAAATATTCAGAGTATACATTTTGAGTGAATAAAGCCTTGCCTTAAAAAGCATTTAGAATCATAGAATCACAGAGTTGGAAGGGACCTCCAGGGTCATCTAGTCCGAACCCCTGCACAATGCAGGACATTCACAAATACCTCCCCTTCACACCCACAGTGACCGCTGTTCCATGCCCAGAAGATGACAAAAAACCTCCAGGATCCCTGGCCTAAGTGGCCTGGAGAAAAATTGCTTCCTGACCCCAAAGTGGCAATCAGCATTTCCCTGGGCGTGTAAGAAAGGGCCACAAGAACTAAACACTGTGGCAACCCTTCCTGCCCTTCCTCTCATGATCTGCCTAAGTTCACTCATTCCAATTTAGAAAATGTGTTCTATGAGTCCCCCCCCACACACACACAAAATGCTATTTATCCACTAGGGGAAAAAGAGAAAGCATTGTAGGGGGGACCATACTATATAATTTTTTTCTGTTGTGTTTTTCCCCCCTACAGGCCTTCACAGTTCTATTGACACTAAGCAACTCTTCAGACTTCCGAATCAGGCACAGTACAATTATTTAAGAATATCAAAGCAAGTCATAATTATTTATTTATTTAAAACATTTCTGTCTATTTAATGTGCCTTTCTACACTACATACAAATGAGTTATAGCCTGACTTCAAAGTTCAGAAGGATAAAATAGTAAAATGGACACTAGAAGATTATTACTGCAAGTTTAGCAGTTATGCCCAACTGATTTCAAAGACTGTAACTCTATGCAGGATGCCCTGAATGCTTGGGGGCAGCTTTCCATAATTGGGGTACCCCTGTTCCTGCCTGCTATGGAGCTAATAAAGCAAATTATATTAAGATATGCAGCAAAGAACACCCACCATTACAGTGAAAATATAAAATAAGATTTTCAACCACGTCTTCAAATGCATACCTACATAAGAATTTTTTTTTACTTTTCCAAAATATGCTTATCATAGACCCGATCAAGGTTGCTGCGGCAGACTTTCTTAACTTCCGTGCATCTGTTCTCAATAAATACATGAAGTAAACATTCCCAGTGCTGAAAATGTTCTTAACCCAAACTCCAACTCCAACTTGTATAAAAAAATGGAAACAAACCAGATCTTAACATCTACAGTCACATTTCATTCCTCAAGTCCCTACACAAAATACTTTCAAAGGTCCATATTTTCTCAGATGCTTCTAACCTGAAATTGCAGAATACCTGATAAATCAGGGGTGTCAAACTCATTTGTTACGAGGGCTGGATCTGACATAAATGTCTCTTTGTCAGGCTGGGCCATGTATCCCATAAAATGTAATGCCAGGTACTAGAGATAGAAACTGTATAAAGAACAGCAGCTGGTAAGCTCCAAGTTGGTGTGTCCTCACTGCAAGGCCCCCTGGGGTGGGGGGTGCAGAGGAAAACCCACAGAGGAGGACCAGAGAGGCAGCAGTGCAATGCTGGGCAGACGCTCCCATGATACTTGACTGCTGCAGGCGAGGTTGTTCTGCTGTGCTAAAGCCATAATAGAGTGGCTTTGCCCACTCCCCTCCAACACTCCCTCCTTTGCATCAGTTGCTCACAGGCCACATAAGAACCCTGGACAGGCTGGATCCGGCCCTTGGGCCTTATGTTTGACACCCCTGTGATAAATGGTTTGCTACTCACTCCTGTGGCCACAGACCATCTCCCCAGCTGCTCCATGAGAGCTAGTTTGGTGTAGTGGTTAAGTGCGCTGACTCTAATCTGGGAGAACCCAGTTTGATTCCCCACTCCTCTACTTGGACCTGCTGATGTGACCTTGGGTTAGTCACAAGCTCTGGCACAGCTGTTCTTGAAAAAGAGCAGTTTCTGTCAGAGCTCTCTCAGCCCCAGCCACCTCACAGGGTGTCTGTTGTGGGGAGGGGAAGGGAAAGGAGTTTGTAAGCCGCTCTGAGACTCCAAGTGAAGGGCGGGGTATAAATCCAATCTCCTCTTCTTCTTCTTCTTCATTGCAGAGGTTCCTCCTTGGCCTGTGTGTGAGAGTTGCCTGCTCAGGTGACCTGCTTCTCTTCCCCTTTTGATGGTGCCTCCATACATCGGCATACCTTCCTCCTGAAGCGACCCACTGTTCCAGGGAGGTCCCTTCCCAGCTTCTTCAGATCCAAAGCTCTGCTTTCCTTCCTCACAGCTACTTGCCATCTCCCAGTGGACTGTCAGCCTCTTTGACCCTTGGTGCTCCTCTACAGGCTCTCCTCTGGCTGTATTTAGGCCAACTGACTGGGGGCCTCCCACAGCTCCTGCTACTCCAGCCCCTGTCTCTCCCACCCTGGCATCAACCTGAGCTCAGTCATCTCACCTCCTTCTAGCCTGCTGGCACTCCTGGCCTGCCCATGCCCCCTTTTGCAGCACTTCCTCCTTCTGCTGGTTGGCCCATGGCCACGTTTTGTCAATCCAGGTGGCTAGAGCGGGCCAAGTCCTCCCATAGGTATCCTGGCATCCCTGCTGTGCTGTCATGAGCACCCCCCTCCTGCTCAGGTTTCATGGGGCCACTTGGCCAGCCAAGTGAGATAGAAAGGTAGAAGTCTTTGGACACAGCAGAAGACGGCATCCACCCATCTTGGTATTTGGAAGGTTGTAGACAGGGGTCATTTCGTAGAAAAAGAGGTGCAGGAGCTTATTAGCATAACTTATTAGCATAACTTATTTGCATATGCCACACCCCCTGACATCACCGGAAGTGTGTCAGAAGGCAACACCCACCGCTCTGGCTCCACTGGACTGTTTTGGATTGCTAGCTATTGGAGGGGGGAATGTGCAGATCTGTCCTCACAGGGGAGGGAGAGCTTGTACCTGAATAAAACTTGGTTTTAAAGGTGCCACTGGACTGTTTTGGACCGGGGGGCCTGGGGAGGGCTCTGCAGCTTACCTGGCTACTTCTTGCTCTGACTGAGGGCTGCTGGGAGCAGGGGGTGTGGCTTGTAGCATGTGCCTGCCCCCTGGGCTCTTTACTGCCGGAGCTCCGCTCCTGTGTGCTCCTGTAGGAAATGACCCCTGGTTGTAGAAGCATTTCTTAATGGCATGTATAATCCACTTCCATCGTAGAAGTATCAGATTCAGAGACAGAGATCAACAATTAATGACTCTGGATTGCACAGAGGTGGGAGACTAGGCCAGAGCACTCATTCCCACTCTGCTTCCTCACATGGAGATGAGTGAAGACATGGAGGGGTCATCTGCACGGGACTATTGAATCCCTTCAACCTGATAGAGTCCATGTCAGTTTCATGCTTGAATTGCAGTGCAGTGCTGTTAGATTGCCACTAACAAAGATCTGGAGAGTGATTTCAACAAAATTGATCAGCTTTATTGTAGGTACGAACAAACGCTTGAAAGAGGTCATAACCAGAACAACTTAACATTGGGAGCTAGGCTCCTTTAAAACAATCCCGGGCTAAAGTAGCCACGCCTATTTACAATAATCAACCAATGAGGTCGTGCGGCTAACATCCAATGAAAGTCCTTCCCTCGCAGGGAATTGGTATGGTTCTGATTGGTCGCTGTTGTGGAGCGACCAATAGCAAGTTGGCTTGGAGGAGCCTTCCTCTGGCTTGAGCTTATCATGGAGAGTTAATGCGGCGATTCATGTAAGTCTTTTCGAATACATCACAAGTGCCGTGCAAAAACAGGAACAAACTGGGGACATCCTGCTGCTTGATAGTTGGCTCCATTCATACATTTCCCACCATGGAAAGATATGCAAGTTGTCTTTCCATTGACACAGCTTATCTACCGACTTCCAAGGGAGAGAGGAAGTGTGCAAGTAGTTCCTTTTTGAGTGCTATACATGCCCAAATCAAGTATAAGTGTGACTTTCCATTTAGTTGGTAGCACTCTGTACTTGAAGGGCTGTCATGTAAAGGATGATATGGAGTTGTTTTCTGTTGCCTCAGAAGGCTGGACCAGAACCAACAGATTGAAATTAAATCACTTCCTGACAGAGTGATTCCTCAGTGGAACAGGCTTCCTCGGGAGGTAGTGGGCTCTCCTTTTTTGGAGGTTTTTAAACAGAGGCTGGATGGCCATCTGACAGCAATGTGGATTCTGTGAACTTAGGCAGATCATGAGAGGGAGGGCAGGAAGGGGTGCATCAGTGCTTAGTTCTCGTGGCCCTTTCTTACACATTCAGAGAAATGCTGATCGCCACTTTGCAGTCAGGAAGCAATTTTTCTCCAGGCCGGTTAGGCCAGCAATCCTGGAGGCTTTTTGTCATCTTCTGGGCGTGGAACAGCGGTCACTGCAGGTGTGGGGGGAAGGTATTTGTGAATTTCCTGCATTGTGCAGGGGGGTTGGACTAGATTACTCTGGAGGTCCCTTCCAACTCTATGATTCTATGACTGAAGCTGTTTTGAAAAGTTTACTGTTCTGTCTTCCTTTACTACTGGAGTGTGTGTGTGTGTGTGTGTGTGTGTGTGTGTAGTATGTGTGAGTGTGTATGATATATGTGTGTATAGGTAAGAGATGTTTCAAGGCAAGAGATGTTCAGGGGTGCTTTGCCATTGCCCACCTCTGCATCGCAACCCTGGGGGTTTTTTTGGTGGTCTCCCATCCAAGTACTAACCAGGGCCAACCCTGATTAGCGTCTGAGATCTGATGAGATTGTGCTAGCCTGAGCCATTTATGTGAGGGCATATGATATATACCTAATAAATGCTGCTATGGGCTGCATTTACTTATTTTCATGGAAATAGATGTGTGACATTCACTCCTATATCTCTTTTATTTTCTCACATAGCAGTCAATGGATCCACCATAGGTGAAAGGCACTTCCCCACTTTGAAACTGTACCCTGATGATGCAATGGATTTCTGTCCACGACATGTGCAGAAGCTCAGTAGCCCTGTGCAGAGCATTAACTCACCATGTGGGGTGGGAGAGCAGGTATGAGCATGCTGGCCCTGCCCCTCCCCATCTCCTTGTAGTTGCTGAGTCATCACCTTTGTGCACATCCCCTCCCCATGATCCAGAGATGCTGCTCAGTGACTGATGACTCAGAGATTGCACAGAGTTGGGAGACTGGGCCAATGCACTCATGCCCACTCTGCTCACCACATGGATGGGTTGATTGCACAGGACTATTGACTCCCTTTGATTTTGGTAGGGTCCTTGTCAGTTTGATGCTTGAGCTGCAGTGCAGTGTGTCTGTGGCAGAAGGGCCTTTCTGTCACTCACCAATCCCCTGTGTTGTTTAAGGTGTGTGCAGACCAGCAAACCAGGACCCATGGAATGCTTGGTAAGCCAAATGGGAAGGGAGAGTATAGTATTGTTATCAGGAAGGCAATCCCTCCCCCCACCCATTCACTTTTTAAAGATATAGCCATTGATTTTTCTCATTCTCTTTTTTTCTCTTTTACAAGAAGGATTTCTCTTTGTTTTCTCTTCATAGAAAAATTAATGCCACCTTTTTTTAACATCAACCCTTGCAAATGATTTAAGTTAACTACAGGGTTGTGCAGAAGGATAGAAAGCTTTGAGAAGGCATTGTCTGCTTCTGAATATCTATAGAGTGAAAATCTGAAATTCTGTGAAACCTCCCTTCCTGCCACTCTCCCTTCCTCTCTCTGTGACCGAAATGATTAGAAACAGGCTTCAAATTCCTAAAAAGAGGGAAAGAAATGGATTGTTGTGTTTCAGGGAGAAATCTGGTAAAGAGGGATTGACAGAATTTCTCTTAACAATACCAGGAGAGTGAAAAAGATAATCCACAAAATGGTCAGTTTGAGTCAGATAATGTTCCTTTCTAGAGAATATATAGGTCTCGGAGTCTGCCCTTTAGGGAAAACAGGCTAATTTACTGAATGCTTGGAATGGTGACTGTACCTGTCTCAGAGCCTAAGAGGTGCTCATACTGTGGGATTCCTGTTCTGAAAAAGCCAAATATTCACCTCATCATTGGCAGTGTTCCCTCTAAGCTGAGTTAGTGTGACCTAGCTCACAGCTTTTTAGCCTCCGGCTCACACATTTTTGCCTTAGCTCAGGAAGAATGGCTCCAGAGCACACTAATTTATGCAGGAGCTAAATCGCTCGCTCACAACTTTAATGCAAGTAGCTCACAAAGTAGAATTTTTGCTCACAGGACTCCACAGCTTAGAGGGAACCTTGCTCATCAGTTTGTGAAGTTTGGCTGAAAACTGCTCTCTGCAGCTAGTAATTGTTAGCTGAAACATTATAATTGAAAAAGCCCAGGAAATACAGTGTATTATACTTGTAAATAGTTTCAAGCCTCTTTTCTGAACCTCCATCTCCGCTATTTCCATGATGTGAAGAAATATTACTGCTTTTTTCCCCTATTTTCCTCAGGTCTCATGTGAAGCCTTAGGAAGGACAAGGCATTTCTAGAATATAAACCAGGCAGTAGCAGAGGGAAAAAGATTTCTAGTGCCCTCATAACTATAGCAGGCAGCAACACTGATTAGGCTGCGGTAATTCCCCTCACATTTACTAAATAACTGCATTTAGAAGCCACTTGGGTTCAGTCTGTCAGGTGGAGGCTGGGACAGAGATCACACTGGTCAAATATCATATCATGTTGCCGGTACTCTAGTGCCTGAATTGGAAAGAAAGTCTTATTGCATGTAATCCTAAACATGACCAAAAGGCAAGCAGGTGGTTACATATATGATAAAAGCTTGCCCAGGAAACAATATTTGGAAGTATTGTCCCTCTAGCTTCCAGTCTGAGGCAGTTAACATCTTTGGCAGAGAACAGTTTCCACAGGTTTGGGATTACTATTCCATATGCTTCAGAGGATTTGGAATCAGTAATCAGAGCCAGTCTGGCATAGTATGTAGAGTCTCAGACTAGGATCTGAGAGACCCAGCTTCAAATCCCCAGTCTGCTCACTTGGGACAGTCACTCTCTCACACCCTAATCTACCTCACAGGGTTGTTGTGATAAAGATAAAATAAAGGAGTCGACAACAATGTTGTGACCCACTGGGAAGAAAATTGAAGTATAAACATATAAAATAAAGTGCTTTGAACAGGGAAACATACTATAATAATACTTATTTTGCAAACAAACCCGGCTTGCTGAGGCATAGCGGACTGGAGCAAGTTGCGTCATACAAAAACTGAAACATATTTTTGTCCATGATTCATCTATTTTAAAATCATATTGTGAACAGAAAATAATTTTCACTGATGAGGTTTTAATTAGCTGCATTTTGGTGTTTGCTGTGAAGCATCGACACCACATGCCTTCAACATGCTCTGTGACACCTGTTGACACTTTCATTCCAAGAAATGTGATAAACAAGACAGAACCTGAAGGCGAGGAAATGGGCAGAAAAATTTAAGGAAAACTGACTGCATGCAGTAACACACCTTGAGAGTATCCTCACTGAATTCAAAAGCACTTACTTCTTATACAGAAACAGACATAAAAACACTTACCCTTGCATAGAAGCAGGCTGTGCAACTGGTGAAATTACAGCCCAAAATGTTCCTTTGCTTATAAGGTCGGATCTGCATTTGTCTTTCCCACCAGTGTCCCAGCCTTCTGACTCCGCCTTCAAAAAAACTGTCTACGTTTGCTTTCGTTTTCACACTTCAACTGTGCTAGCATAATTTTGCCTGTCCACATATGTTTATCGCCCTCTCATGGCAGCTCCACTGTCATTGTGCCTCCGCATCGCTTTAAATGAATCTTCTCCAAACAACTTTCAAACAAGCATAGAGAAAGACGGCATCATAGCAGCACAAAACTGATTTAAAAATGCAAATTCAGATTCAACCTAAATCTCTGCAGGCTCAGAATTCTCAAAATGTCTTTAGTGAGACTCCTTTAACAAGCTGGGCCATTCTGAACCAACTTAATGGCCCTGTCATACAATTATTTTTTGTACAGTAAGTGTTCATTTGCGATTCATTTTTGTTGAGACTTTAATAGCAGAGGTCCATCAGTGGCTATTAGTCACAAAGTATAGATAGGAACTCTCAGTCTGGGGCAAGTGATGCACTGTATTCATGGTGCTGGGAGGGGGCAACAGTGGGAGGGCTTCTAGTGTCCTGGCCCCACTGCTGGACCTCCTGATGGCACCTGGTATTTTTGGGCACTGTGTGACAGAGCGTTGGACTAGATGGACCATTGGCCTGATCCAGCATTGGTTTCTCTTATGTTCTTAATAATTTGATCTTTATATAAAATACTAGATGGTCAACACTCCCAAATACATAAGGCATAATCTAGCTGCCCTTTGCAGCCTTTTCACCCTCTCCCCTGTACATTGCACTTTAGGAGCAGGCATTTCCTGCCACCAACTTCCCCTCCACCATTGACAGGTCTCCCACAAGTGAAGTGTGGTCCTTAAGGGATAACTGAATATACCAAATAGCATGTGTAACTGACCAACTGAATCAGCCCTGTAATTACAGCCAGCATGGCGTAGTTGGTAGAGTGTCATAGGGTCTTGGGGAGCCAGGTTCAAATCCCTACTACCATGGAATCTTGCTGGGCGACCTTGGGCCATTCCCTCTCAGCTTAGAGTACCTCACAGTGTTGTTCTTGTGAGGACAAAATGATGGAGGAGAGAATGATGTGCTAGGCTGCTTTGGGTCCCCCACTGGTGAGAAAAGTGGGGAATGAATGAATGAATATGCACATGAAAAAACAACAAACATTTTATCTGAAACAGAAAAGAAACCAGTCAAAATTTCAATTAAACAAGAAGCTAGCATACATTCCAGAGTATTTACACACAAACCTCTTCCTTTTATCCTTGTTATTCATTCAGTGACATATCATCTTCAAACTTACATTTTGGTTCATTTGTGATCAAATCAAATAAATGACCCTGCATGTGGTGGCAGCTGTTCCACTAACCAACAGCAAGCAATTTCAGACTTTGGCAATTTCAGCAAGCAATTTCAGAAGCCTGATGGTTGTCGGTCATGGACCTACTTTGACAAGAAATGGCTAGTTCTGGTGTGAGATAAAAAAATTAAAGTCATCAGTCCAAAGGTGGTGGGCTTTCATGGTTCAACTCAACTTGTGCAATGTCCCTGATTATATGGAATGAGAAGCTCTTGATGATGTATTTCAGCCTTTTGGCAAACCATTTTGGGTAACTTTCATTAAAAATCTGGGCTGCAGTGCCTCACACTTGACAGAATATCAGAAGTTCCAAAACTGACATAAGCCAGAAGCTGTTCTCAGTTGATTTTGTTGTGTTCAAAATTATTTCTCTCTTAGTGATCACTCATGGCTATTTTTAATCACACTGGGCAATCATTTCCCACTTATTTTTTCTGCAGTTACTGTCCACAATGAATCAAGAAAACACTGGATTGGATTCAGCCAGCTTTTTCACGCATTCGCAGCCCCTATCCCACATGGCTTTTGTCCATACAGCTCCCATGACCACCAGCATAGTCTTTTTGGTGGCCAAATGGGACCCACTCCTCACTTTTCCACCAGTTGGATACAGCTCTCTATTTTTCAAGGCCATTCCCCGCCCCTGTTGGTGTAGATTAGTGGGTTTTAATGTGTGTTATTTTAATCTGGATTTGTCAGTGGCCTTGTTGGTTTTATCAGCCAAAAGGCAGAACAAAATATTTTAACGCATATATAAATGCATTCCTACTTTACCAGAGCATCATGGGACAGACCAAGAGATGAATGGCAATTCCTTCTCAGAAGTTAAGACACTGAGCTGCAGACTGGAAGATCTGTAGTTCGGCAGTTCGAGACCCGAGTGTGCTGCATGATGGAGTGAGATCCTGTCTCTGTCCCCAGCTCTTGCCAACCTAGCAGTTCAAAAGCAAGAAATTGCAAGTAGATAAATAGGCACCATCGGTGGGAAGGTAACAGTGTTCCGTGCACCTTGGCATTTAGTCATGCCAGTCACATGACCACGGAGGAGTCTTTGGACACCACTGGCTCTTCGGCTTGAAAACAGAGATGGGCACCATCCCCTACAGTTGGATTTGACTGGCTTTTGAGCAAGGGAAGCTTTTACCTAATAGCCAAAAATCAAGCACAGGTCAGTTTTTAACAAGGTCATGACTAGCTCAACCTGATCTTATGATTTTTTTTAAATGTCAGTTTTAGAGTGCGGTCGGACAGCATGCCGAAGCAGTTTATACTGCTCCGGTTCTGGCCAGACTATATTTGATCTGGGACAAGTGTGGTCACATGTACCTCTCTCACCGTGCAGCACATTGCTCCCGGGTGTCCACACTACAGGTGTGCAGCAGCGCACATTGGCGTTTTTTTTTTAAAAAACCAAACCAAGTCACAGTTTGCACATGCGCAGAACAACGTATCCTGCCAAAGCATACCCTGAAACGAACACTTCCCTTTAAACTTTTAAACTGAAACTGGCCTCCATGAGGTCCCAGACACGTCTAAAGGCTAAAACTAGGCACCATTTAAACTTTGGTTTTATTAACGCCAGGGTGAAGCTCCACCCAAGCGCATATCGCCGACATGATTTTTTTTTTTTTAATGGTGGGTGAAAAGCAGAAGCTTTGGGCAGCTTTCGCGCAGGGAACAGGAAGTGGCTCTACACCGGCGGAGGAGCGATCACACAGAGGGGAAATGCAGCTGGAACTGGAGCAGCAGGAAAACACCATTTGGGGACCCGGTAGCAAAATACTACGGGTTAAAGCAGTTTTGAGCCGGTTGGCAACAGCTAGGGACAGGAGGCAGATGTTGGCTGTGTGATCGTGCGTAAATAGTCCGTTTCTAACCGGCACGTATACCAGCTCAAATGGCCCGTCTGAACGCGCCCCTAATGTACCAAATTTTGCATTCCTTCTGTCCATAATGAGAAATGCTCAGATCGAATTGAGTGAGGCATATAAACGTGAATTGCTCCAAGATGAGTGATCTTTTAAATCTAATGGCCCCAGTCATTCACTCCAGACACACACATAGAAAGTAGATACACACATGGAAAGTTGAAATGACCACTTGACTCTTCCCTTGCCTTCTCACCCCCCCCCCAGTTGTTTATCTTCGTGACAAAATCTCATTTACAGCAGAGAACATTTTAGCTCATTAAGGTAAACAGATTCCAAAGTCAAGAGACTCCTTGAACAGGATGGGTTAGATCAGAAAACAGACCATGCAGTGGACCGAATACCGTGGGAAACAGGCGGCCACTGTTATTTCTGAGTTATTGGGCAATTATAAAATTACTTCCAGACATCAGTTGAGATCATCTTCCTGAGCCCATTGTAACTTTATGATTCACGTATACTGTAAAAAAACAAAACAAAAACAAAAACATAATGGACCGCACAGCTCTGTAGTCTGTTCCCCCCTCCCCCCGCTCACAGATTGTAAAAGCTTCTCTTAATCTCTAGGAGGACAGAATGTACATTACGATGACAAAGGAGTGTTATTGAAGGAACATAGCATATGCCCTTTTTAACTCAAACAAATTTAATGCTGTTGAACAAAGAGTAGTTAATTTATGTCATATGCAAAGCAGTGAATATATTGCTGGTATAATCACACTGATATGGCTGGTATGATTACCCAGAGAGCCAGAATTTTCATTAATCCACAGCTCAGCTTCAAGTTATTTTCCAAGAGCAAAATGTCATTGCAGTTCTTCAGGGGCTTTCACCTCGGCAGTGTGCTGGGTTGGGGTGAAGCCTTACATGGTCTGGACGCTTTGATGGTTGTAGGTCTTCATGCAAACATGAAACAAAGGGAATAAAAAACTATCACATTCAATTTCCTGTTCCAGAGCAGTATTCAAACCACGCCCATATCTGATAGATAAACCCATGCGCCCTGAATCACCATGTCGTACAGAGATGACATGTAACTCAGCAGCTGATACCTGCTTGAATTTAGAAACTGGCTGCTGTGTCTTAATAGCTGTAGCTTATTTCATTGCTATGTAGACTCTGTGTTGTACTATTTTGTTGTACTACTTTGGTCTTTGCTGGTCTTATGACTGTTTTTAATAAACTTGAACTTAGTATTTCATTGCTAGTGTTCAGAAGTTTGTCCTATTAGAGAATGTGTAGTCTGTTGCTAGGATGACTAAGCCCCTCTGTACTGAACAAGACAAATGAGAAGAGTGGAGGAAAGGGAGCTGAAGGAGGATGGAGAATGGGCTGGAAGAAGGATAGAAGAATGTGCCATCTCCATGTCTGCAAAACTGGCTTGGAATCATGGTCCTAATATCCATGAAACAACTATGTACTGCTACCGAGGATCCCATTTGAATGCTCCACCATTTTAAAATCTCCTTAAAATGGGAGGGGACACAAAAGGCTTTGCTAGAACCATTTTTGCTTGCTTTGTTGGTTTTCGGTTTGAGAAGTTTCTTCTTTTTTTAACATGGAGAAATGTTAAAAACTGGAATCTGCCACTGGCAGTCCGAAATAACACTGTCCACTCAACTACTTCATCCTTCTACACATGCAGGCTTCAATAAATTGAAACGGTGATGAACTCATGTAGATGAAATGATAGGTTAGGCTGCCAGGAAGGCACTTGTTTAATAATTGTTTCCCCAGGGTTCTGATGCAGTCTGCAAGTCTTACCTACAAGGACTAAGTGTGCATGGAGAAATGGCTATGGTGTGGTCCCACAGAGTACATTTAGCCCCAACTGAATGGTAAACCTGAGAACACCTCCATTTATATCAGCATAAATGAATGGCTGCTGTTCTTCCATACGTGTTCAAGAATACACAAGCCATGAAATATAGGCTTCCTTTCTTATACATTTTCAAAAATCAGAGTAACCAAGACATACCAAGAAGTCTGAAATATGAAATTGTGAAGCAAAAGTTTATAGTCAGTCTGAATTTTACGATCAAAATTTGAATGTTGAAATTGCAAAAATCTGGTGAATTTCAGATATTTGTAAATGTTTCAAATTTTTTAAAATTAAATGAGATTACTTTGTTTTCTGTAAATACTACATGTCTCCAACATGGTAGATTGGGTTTAAAGTGAGCATTCCCCCCCCCCCAAAAAAGTGCAAACTGAGTCACGTGTATGAATGTTTAAAATACAGCATTAGTTTACTTAAAATTTAATTCTACAGACATTCCCTTTTTAAAATTCAGTGAAAGTCTAAGAGCTCACAACATTATTACTGTCAAAATGTTAATATTGGAGGTCTGGAAATGTAATAGCACATTGCAGTAAATGTCTTTTATCTGTATTGATTTTAGAGATGAGCCTGGCCAGAAAAATCTTATGCCCATACGTATATCTCAAGTAGCCAACCTGTCTGTGAGGTATTTAAGGCAGTGGTGTAGCTTTGTGCAAGGATATTATTCCCAGAGGTATAGCAGTAATATGGCAGTATGGATTAATCACTATCTCTCAATGGCGTGATGTCATTGCTATGAGCTAGACACTCAGAAGCAGTATTTCCAGGAATATTTCACTGGAATAAGAACATAATATCAGGCCATACCACATTGCAATAAAGCCCCTAGAACTTTATACAGAAATACTGAGCTTCCCTACCATTTGCCACAACTAGCCCACCACACAACCAGGATCAAGACTCCTAAGTGGACCAACAGACAAGCATACACTCGTTTGAGAAACTGAGTATTACATCACAACACCTCGGGAACATTACAGATCAGTAGAGGCAGAACTGCACAGTGGTCAGAGTTGCAGATTGATGTGGGGAGACCCAGGTTTGTATTCTCACTCTGCTGGCTGGGTGACCCCGGGCCAAATCTCCCCTTCTCTACCTAACCTACCCCACAGGGTTGTTGTGAGGATGAGACTCATGGGCAGGGTCCTCAGCTTCCCTGGCAGGAACACTATGTTAAAAAATCTCTCACAATTATGCAGCCATAGCAGGCAGGAGGGAAGGAGGCGAATACCTCCAGTGCCAGAGACTTGTAGAGGAAGAGTCAAACTTTGGGGACTCACCCGTGCACCAGAGGGCCAAGGCAGCAGGAGGCAAGAAGCCTGGGCGAGCTGGGCTCCTCCATGCCTGGCAGAAGATGAGGTGCAGAGGTGAGAGGTGGGCAAGCAGAAGAGGCACTCAGCCAGCCGCACAAGCTGCGTGCATAGAAACTCCCGCCGCCCCAGGTTTCAGGGATGCCTCATTAAAGAACTGCGGAGGCCAGACTGGCAAATGAGAAAAAGCAAGGTCGGGGTTCTGGGTCGCATTTTGGGCTGTGGAAGAGGAACCGGCTCAATTCCTGGAGTTCTCTCGAGTTCCTGAGCTTTTGGTTTTGCTTTTTGCCAATTCGCCTCCCAAGACTGCTCCAGGTGCTCCGGCCTGAGGGCTGCTGGGGGCGGGGCTCGAGTGCTCATTACTTGTGGAGCTGAGGCTCGATGGCTCCGGCCGCTCCACCACCTTCCCTTCCCTTGGTTTGCTCGGGTAGCCCGAACAAGCCGGGTGCTGGAGGAAAGGAGAGGCGGTTTAAACCACCTTCCCTTCCCTTGGCTTCTTCAGGATTCCCTGCTGTGGGTCGATTCAGATTCTCTGATCTGAATCGGCTTCCCGCAGTTCCCCAAACAGGTTGCCCCCATCCCCTCCATTGTTTTTTCCCACCATAGAGAACAATGGAGGGGATAGGGTTAACCGGTTTGGGGGCCCTTAGAATTGGACCCCCTGGTCCAATGTTCTTCAAACTTGGTTGGTATCTCGGGGAGAGCCTCCAGCAGCTACCCTGCGAGTTTGGAGCCTCTCCCTCAAACCCCCTCCCCTCCAACCCCCAGAATATACTCTATGTTTTCACCATTGACTTCAATGGCCCATAGGATATAAAGGGGCCGAAACTGACATTCGAGTGGCCCTTTTCAGGCCCGGCATTCTAGCGTGGAGCCTGAAAAGGGGGGAGGGCGGGGCTCTGCAGGCCGTTGCCACTCGGACATCACACGCAAGAGGTGGAAGTTGCCCCTACGAGTCCAAAGTCACCACCCTGGGGTTCAGGGAGGCAAGGGAACGTTCCGCCCCGTCCCTCCCCCCCCGCTCGGGCTACTCAGCTGCCGCCAAGAACAGCGTTGGCAGCCATAACTTTTTAAAGAGCCCCTCCCGAGAGCTGGGGGAGCCAGAACGACCTCTCGCGTGTGATGGAATTTGCGAGAGGTGGAATTTGCCCCTACGAGTCCAAGGGCACCACTCCGGGGCTCAGGGAGGCAAGGGAATGTTTCGCCCCTCCCCCCGCATGGGCGTCGCAGCTGCCGCGTGGTGGCCATAATGTTTTAAAGAGCCCCTCCTGAGAGCTGGAGGAGCCAGAATGGCCTCTCGCGTGTGATGTCCGAGTGGCGTTGGACTCGCTGTTCTCGGCGGCAGAACAGCAATGGTGGTCATAACATATTAAAGAGCCCCTTCCAAGTGCTGGGGGAGCCAGAATGGCGTCTTGCATGTGAGGTCCTAGCAGCAACGCCGCTTGGACATCACACGCGAAAGGTGGAATTTGCCCCTACAAGTCCAAGGCCACCACCCCGGGGCTCAGGGAGGCAAGAGAACGTTTCGCCTTGGGGGGCCCCCACAGGGCGATGCAGCTGCTGCGGAGAACAACGATGGCGGCCATAACTTTTTAAAGAGCCCCTGCCGAGAGCTGGGGGAGCCAGAATGACCTCTAATATGTGATGGAATTTGCAAGAGGTGGAATTTGCCCCTATGCGAGAGGTGGAATTTGCCCCTAGGAGTCCAAGGCCACCACCCCGGGGCTCAGGGAGAAAAGGGAACATTTCACCCCGCCCCTCCCCCCCGCGCGGGCGACACAGCTGCCACAGAGAACAGCGATGGCAGCCATAACTTTTTAAAGAGCCCCTCCTGAGAGCTGGGGGAGCCAGAATGACCTCTGGCGTGTGATGTCCAAGCAGCATCACAAGCAAGAGGTGGAATTTGCCCCTACGAGTCCAAGGCCACCACCCCAGGGCTCAGGGAGGTGGGGGAACGTTTCCCTACCACCGTGTCCCAACTGATGGCTGGTGGGAGCAGGGGGTGGGGCTTATGTGCCCGCCCCCTGGGCTCCTGACTGGCAGAGCGGTGCTCCAGTGTGGCTACGGCAGGAACTGAGGCCTGGTGTCTGGACCAAGGACAAACACTCTCCTGTTCTCAGGCGCTGAGCTCACAGCCACCTGGGGCCTTGAGGTTCCCACTGGGTCCTTTGCTGAGGCTCTTTTACATTTGGGTTCCTCTCGAGGATGCAGACAGACACTCAGCAGACACTCCCAGCATGGTAGGTTAAAAATACCTCTGCATTTATTTGAATCCTTCAAATAATGCTGGGCAGAAACCACTCACAAATTACAGCAATGGCAAAAAAACAACAGCAACACTATACTTGCACTGGGCAGAGGCTGAGCCTGAAGCATTAACTCCTTGGTGGCTTCCTTCACTGGGGTAATCTTGCGACCTGGCTTTCTCACCCAAAGGCTTAGGAAAGAGAGTCCACTCCCACGGGCATAGTCCGCAGCATTTTAGCTTGAAGTCCTGGAGGCCTCAGCCTCTGTTTGTTTCTTGTGTGACTACTGCCCAGTTAGATAGCCACCTCCTGCCAGTCAGGGCATAGTTAGATTTTTTTCAGTTGTTAGCTGGCAGCCAGGTAAAGGCATCTTATGCAGCTGGTCAAGGCCACCAGGTGTTTTTAATTAACGCTCAGACCAAACAGGCTGCAACCAACCTGTGAAAACTTATAGCTTGGTCGCATTAATGAAAGCCTGAGATCTGTAAGTTCTAATCCTTACACCTGGATAACTTGCATGTCTGAACAAGTCATCACAAATGAAACACCACAGAGAGATTTCCTATCACTTGTGCAGCTTTGGTCACTAGGAGTTTGATCACATGGTTCATTGTTCTCTCTACAGGCAGGATAGGTTTTATTTAGATCTGTACGGGTGGAAGGCAGGATATTCACCTGGCGCTTTCAGAGAGTAATTGTTCCAAATACAGAGTTGCCGTGACAGGGATTGATCTGTGGGGGAGGTACAGGAAATGGAATGAATCAGTAGTCTTGTTCAGATATAACCAAAAAATGGGTCAATTTTACTAGCCATAGTTTATTGAAGATATGAACCCATACTTTCACACATGGCTACCCAACTGGATCTATCTTCATGGTTAGTTCAGTTATCCCAAATCAAGATGCGAAGCCAAAATATGAAGCTGGTTTATTGATCACCGTTAGTCTTAATTATGGTTTCATGTTATATACAAAGAAGCTCTCCTGTCCTTGCAGTGTTTTCAGCCAACAGTAACCAAGTTGGAAATGCAATGAGTTAGAAGTGCAGAGAAGGTTGGGGTAGCAGATGGGCTATGCAGGCCAACTCCTGCTTTCACTAGCTAAAAGGTAAAGGTAAAGGTTCCCTTGCTCAAAAGCCAGTCGAGTCCGACTCTAGGGTTGCGGTGCTCATCTCCATTTCAAAGCAGAAGAGCCAGCACTGTCCGAAGACGTTTCCGTGGTCATGTGGCCGGCATGACTAAACACCAAGGCGCGCAGAACGCTGTTACCTTCCCACCGAAATGGTACCTATTTATCTACTTGCAATTTCTTGCTTTCGAACTGCTAGGTTGGCAGGAGCTGGAACTAGGGACGGGAGCTCACTCCGTCATGCGGCAACTCGGGTCTCGAACTGCTGAACTACTGACCTTCCACAGCCTGCTGTTCAGTGTCTTAACCACTTGAGCCACCACAGCTCCTTCAGTTTCACTAGCTAACCACAGCTAAAATAAGCCATGGTTTCATGTTACATCTGAACCGAGTCAGTGGCTGCCTGCTTAAGAGAATCCCTATAGGGAAGTGGTCTAGCAAGGCTAAGACGCTGATATTTCCAAGCAAGCATTATGTTTACAAGTGAGGAACTGATCATTTATATGGGCTTCTTGGGTCTTATCCATTACATGGTATATCACAGTAGGAGTAGGACACATTCTCTGGTAATGCCTGAGTCCCCTCTCTGCTTGTCAACATTAATGCAGATGGGTATGAAGGATCTCAGATACAGTGCCATCAAAGAGATCATCTCTCATTCAGAGGTCAGAGCCATCAGTTGCTGCAACTTTTATTTTTTTATTTATTATTTTATTTATTATTAAATTTATATCCCGCCCTCCCCCGTAGGGCTCAGGGTGGCTCACAAGGCAAGAAATCTTGCTGATAAAAACATCAAATAATTTAGTACAATTAAAACATAATATACAATTTCAAGCCCTCTCCAACATTAAAATACTCAAACAACAATTCATCCATTCATCCATTTCAGAATCTCAGAGAGGACAACCACAACCACAAGCCAGACTATACCATATGAGAGTACAGGTAAGACAGTTATGTTTGATGGCTTCCCCACTGAAGCAGATCCTTATATTTAAAAATTAGCACGCCCACCATAGCCTTTGCTCCAAAATGCTACTTCTCTATCTGGAGGAAGCTTTTTAAATGTATGTGCATTTAAATAGTAAATTTCTTATTTGCAATCTCAAATGTGGTACAGCCCAGAAACAAAAATATCAGGTGATTCTGCTGATCCTCTGGAGAGCTTTCATTTACAAGTCATTGAGTGGTTACTCCCTAATTTGTTGTTGTTGTTCAGTTGCACAGTCGAGTCCGACTCTTCGCGACCCCATGGACCAGATAGTGCAGTCCTAATTACCTCTAAAGACAACGGGTTTAGAGCTCTGTTTAGGACTCTATCACAAGCGAGAAATCAGCAGAGGAACCCAAAGCTTGTGATTAACCCCCTGCCAGTAACAATTCAAACTCAGAACTGCTAAAATGGAGCTTCTTAGCATATTCTCAAGTGTTGCTTCCCATGACCGACCAAGCAACCTACCAAAGCAGCCAGCTTCCAAATTCCAAAAGCCAGTTTGCTGTCCTGTATTTTCCATTATCACATCTAGAATTCTTTTTGATAATAGTTACATTCCGATCCTCAGAAATGCCTTGCTTGCACAAGCTTCAGGCTCTGTCTAAATACAACTGAACATCTCTCATCTAGGAAAATTAATCTTCTTGATCTGCCAGAGGCTGCGGGGAGATAGAAATGGAGTTCAATGCAGTCCTTCCAATGGGCTTAGAGTGGACTAACTCTACACAGGATTGCAGTCTAACCATGCCAACCTAAGCGGAGATACCCTTTAAAGTCCATCAAATTCAAGGGGCTGAGAAACAACCAGAGGTCATTTCAGGGGGAATCCCGGGGAATGCAGTTCCCCCGGGTGAGGTATGGGGGCGGGGCAGATGACGAAGCCCCACCCCCTGCTTTTGGCCGCCCCGCTTCCAGTCCTCATTCAGCAAGGAGGAGGCAGGAGAAGAGGGAGGGTAAGTTGCTTCCTCCCTGCCTCTCCCCACCCCGCCTGCCTGGGGCCAGGGAGGGCCTTTGCGGGGCTTCTTTGCACTCCCGCCGGCCTTGCAGGTCCACCGCCGGGCCCTGAGTTCCCCTAGCTCTTTTTCTACGAAATGACCCCTGGAAACAACTAACTCTACTTAGGATGGTACTCTAAGACAAAGGTTTAGCTACTCATCGTCTCATTTCATAACACCTTTTCACCCAACCTTTCCTACATTTTCATTTTTTGCTACCTTAATTGGGAAGATGGCTTACAGAGTTCCATGAAGCTAACGAGAAAAGAGAAGAAGAAGAGAAGAGATTGGATTTATACCCCGCCCTTCACTTGGAGTCTCAGAGTGGCTTACAAACTCCTTTCCCTTCCCCTCCCCACAACAGACACCCTGTGAGGTGGGTCGGGCTGAGAGAACTCTGTCACAAACTGCTCTTTCAGGAACAGCTGTGCCAGAGCTTGTGACTGACCCAAGGTCACATCAGCAGGTGCAAGTGGAGGAGTGGGGAATCAAACTGAGTTCTCCCAGATTAGAGGCCGCACACTTAACCACTACACCAAACTGGCTCTTGAGGATTGATGTCACCAAAAAGAACAGTTTGAAAACAAACTTTTTTAAAAATATCGGAAGGAATGACGGAAAACTCTTTGAACAGACCAACAGTAGATTTTCCACCATTCTCAATGACTGTGCAGAGAACAGTGTCATGTCTAAGTGCCGTAAGTTAAAATGGCTCATACACATTTTATTTCAAATAACCCTACATTCCATTCTTTCCCCAAACTCAGTGAAGTCATATATTGCCAAGTTCGCAGTGTCCCGTAATGCTTCACAAAGAAAGAATGAGGTATTACTGCTTTCTAGATAATGCACTCACTCTACTTAGAATACATGTGTCGTATGCATATAAGATTGGCCAGTTTTCCTTCTCCCACAAGAAGGTATGCAGGCATAACCAGATTAATGGCTCTACATTATACTCATCCATCGCTCATCACAATTCTCTTGCCTCAGGCACACATCATATGCCATCAGTAGTGCCAGAGGATAATTTTATCCCAAGGAACATTGAGGAAAGGGTGTGAGGATTTCTGTTCCCCCAGTCTTCACAGATATATTAGGTAGAAATGCATAAGAACATAAGAATTGCTAACATAAGAACTGCTACCAAATCCTCTTTCCCAGAAACATGTTTGAATCACTGATGAAAGTAGACCCTTAAGTCTGAAGCAGGGGTGGCCAAACTGTGGCTCAGGAGCCGCATGGAGCTCTTTCACACATATTGTGTGGCTCCCAGCAGGGTGGCTGGGGAAGCTAAATAATCATTAGCAAAAAAATATCATCGGACAAATAAATGTCATTATCAATATCTGCTTTTACCACTTTTGTTATTATTTTTGGCAGTCTCGTTTAATGTTAATAAAAAGCAAATTTGCATATTTCCCAGTAAAAACATGTCATATTTGTTCAAGTCTTGTGGCTCTCAAACATCTGATGTTTATTCTATGTGGCTCTTACATTAAGCAAGTTTGGCCACCCCTGCTCTGAAGGGTCTACCTCCCATAGTGGGCCAAGCAGAGTTTTCTGAGAAACGTCCAGATATTTAGGAGGCTCAGTACTCCCTAGCCTGAAGGCTCCAAACCTGCATGACTGCCTACAGCTTGTTTCCACTGTCCACCCAGCAGCCTTTATTGGGGCTGTGCCCCTTCTCCACCTCTTCTCCCCCAGGAGTAGGGCGCCCAGGGCTGTGACAGTGGCCAAGAAATTAGCTGACTAAAGAAAATGGGACAAAGTAGAAAGTGGGAAGAGAAATAAGACCCAAAGAGAGATGGCCAAGGAGGTGTTCCTCCTGAAACCCAAAGAGTCCAGGCCACCCAGTGCCAAGGGCATAAGGGAATTCATCTTGGGAAACCCAAGGAATTTTAATCAACCCTTGGAGAAAATAAAATAAAATGCTGTCTTGCTATGCGGTAACCAGGAACTGCAAGACTCTCCATTGCCACAGGGTTTGTCTTTGTGACTCCAAGAGATCACCATAAAACCAGACTAACTGGATGACCTGATGTTGGCAGGACAACAAACATTCCAGCATACTTAACAAATTTGCAAAATAATATTGGCGCATCCTATAAAGCTACCATGCAAACTAACATAATTAATCAGGAAATGTAGGACCATCTCCCGACGCAATTAGAATAGATCCAGAAAGAGTGTGCGTGCTAGCATTAAACAGACCTACTTTAGATTGGCCAGATCATGTTCCACTCGTGCTTCAGAATGCTCATCCATTGTCATGACAGCTGGCAATGCTCACACTTCAGGAACAGACATGCATGATTTGATTTTCTCTTTCTCCCCCATCCAAGCCTCTCTCCCTTTTCCCACTCAGCTGGCTCCTCATTCTGCCATTCCAGCCACGACTCACTCCCATCATCCCTGCTCCCCTGTGTTATGCCCATCCAACCCTACCCAGCTGCCTTGCCCTTTTCCTCCTCTTCCTGAATTGAAGCCTTGCATTTCTTCTCTGGACAAACCCATTTCCCACCCACTGCTCTCCATCATCCCCTTCCCTCCTGGTTCCATTCAGCTCATTTTAATACATCCCTGTCTTCCCCACCCCTTACTTGCAACTTCTCTGTTTTCTTCTTGGGGAACTCTGTGGGTGGGTTATTTTTTTAGGTTCTATTTTTGAATTAGCCATGTGTGAGAGACAACTAGATACTGCAATTACTACTAATAGGATTGCTTAAAGGTGTTAGACTGTGATTTTTATTACTGTTTCCCTGTTCACAAGTTACAGAGATTGTGCATTCAATCTGTGCACAGTGCACACTTGATTTTTCATTACATGTACATTTAGTAATGCATGTACAGCTGAATTTGTGATTTAAAACCCACATGTATCCAGGTACTGATCCCCAGTTTCTTTGTAAAGTGAATGTTCATTGGCTCTTTCTTACAAACAGCTGTATGCATGTCCAGGTAGGATGACATGAGTTCATTGTAACATATGAATGGGGCTTCTCTCTCTCTCTCTGAGTTGGATCCAGACTAAATTGGCAATTTTTGCTGATTTCACCTTCCTATTGCATATACCCCTCATGTCATCCCTCAGCAGGGCTGCCAGGCCATTCCTGGCAACCTCCAGATGCTTAGGGGGCATGGATGTGGGGGTGCCAATGGTGCATGTGTCATGATGTCACTTCTGGGGGGGGGGGATGGACATAATGTCATGTTTCTTTAAGAATTGCTCTGTGGTAAAACCATAAACTTTCCTGTGATACCTAAAGTGATGTGACATCAACCCCCCCCCCCCGCAAGTGCTGGTATGTTTTCTAAGGCTCAGCACTAGGCAACAGTCCAAGACCAAGTCTACCAATATAGTGAAAAGGGGTGGGTAGACCTGTTCTCCGGAGGACAGGTCTACCAATATAGTGGAAATGGGTGGGTAGACCTGTTCTCCAGAGGCCAGGCCTACCAGT
This sequence comes from Gekko japonicus, assembly GCF_001447785.1. Classification (NCBI taxonomy): domain Eukaryota; kingdom Metazoa; phylum Chordata; class Lepidosauria; order Squamata; family Gekkonidae; genus Gekko; species Gekko japonicus. The sequence goes on from NW_015164703.1 coordinate 322,988, forward strand.
AAAGTGAAAAGGGGTGGGTGGGCCTGTTCTCTGAAGGCCAGGTCTACCAATATAGTGGAAAGGGGTGGGTAGACCTGTTCTCCAGAGGACAGATCTACCAATATAGTGGAAAGGGTTGGGTGAAATGTGACTTGATCCTGTTTTCTCTTATAACGTTTAAATTATTCTTAAAATATAGTTTAAATATGATTTAAAATAATTTATTCTGAGATTTTTATGTTATGGAAATAATCTTCTAAAAATTAACTGACATGATAGTCAAATGTGGACTCACTCACAATGTCAATGCTACTAGCCTTTTTCGCTCACAAGGTATACTTTCTGATCACAACACTGTGGAGCTTTGAGGGAACATTGCCTCCATCCTCAACTATGGCCCTCAGTCCATTTACATTTTCTTTCCAGTCCTTTTGAGGTTTTGCCTCTGATACCTGTGGAACAAAGGTTACATGTGGAGGCATCCTTTCACGTTCATTTCCTCAGCCTTTATTTAGGGATCTGGTCTTTACTTAGGGCACTGGTCACCCTTATGGATGACCTCCAGAGTCACCTGGATCAAGGCAGATAGGTGCTGCTCTTATTGTTAGATCTGACGGCGGTGTTCAACACGGTCAACTATGACCTTATCAGGGGTCATTTCCTGCAGGAGCGCACAAGAGCGGAGCTCCGGCAGTAAAGAGCCCAGGGGGCGGGCACATGCAACAAGCCCCACCCCCTGCTCCCAGCAGCCCTCAGTCAGAGCAAGAAGCAGCCAGGTAAGTTGCAGGGCTCCCCCCCAGCCTCCCTGTCCAAAACAGTCCAGTGGCTCTTTAAGACCAGGTTTTATTCAGGTACAAGCTCTCTCTCCTCTGGGAGGACAGATCTGCACGTTTCCCCCCCCCCCAATAGCTAGCAATCCAAAACAGTCCAGTGGAGCCTGAGTGGTGGGTGTTGCCTTCTGACACACTTCCGGTGATGTCAGGGGGTGCGGCATATGCAAATAAGTTATGCTAATGAATTATGCTAATGAGCTCCTGCACCTCTTTTTCTACGAAATGACCCCTGGACCTTATGATCCACTGCCTCGCCGACATTGGGATTCGGGGGACTGCCCTTCAGTGGTTTTCCTCCTTTCTCCATGGTTGGGGACAGAGGGTGGCACTTGGCAAGAGGGAGATCCCTGCGACACCCACTTGAATGTGGTGTGCCGGAGAGGGCGATCCTCTTGCCAATGTTTTTAAACATGTACATGTGCCCCCTCACCCAGTTGGTCTGGAGGGTTGGTTTGGGGTGTCATCAATATGCAGATGACACTCAGCTCTATCTGTTATAGGGAAGCTGCCCGGACTCTGCCCCAGAGATTTCACATTCTAGTTAGACTAGCCAGCCAATCCCCCAGTTGTTTTCTTCTAAACTCAAAATCACCAAACTCATTAGTCTTTCCTTACAGGAAAGATGTTCCAAGACTTCTTTATCTAAAGCAGTAGCCCACCCCCACCACCTCACATATGGGCCAATGATTTCTTGCCGTACCTTCCATGCGCAAGCAGAACTGCACCAAGGGCTGTTTGTGGCCCTCTGAATCCAGCTAGTGAGTACAGAACAAGGGTGAGGTTTAACAGTGCATGATCTTGTGCTACATACTTACACTGCAGCGAAAATGGCTGTGTTGGGGTGGAGCTCTACTCTGTAACATATTTAGCATAATGGTTAATCTGGTCCTGTCTATCAGTCAAAAGAACAGAAGATACTATCAACAAGCATAGCCTTATCCATCCACTCAAGAACAGGATTCTTTATTTATATTTTTAAGCATTTTAAGCATACTGAGTGTAGACAGAATAGTAAAAAGTATTACAGCTGCAGAGCTTAGATGACTTTCTGCTATATTTTTCATATTGGAAACTGCATCACCTCACATGGAAAGTTAGGAAACCTTGTTTGGGGCTACTGTAAAGGCAAAGATTCTAATCTACATGACATCTCCGCATCTTAAGAACCCTAAGAATAGCTTTATTGGGAGAATGTGAATAGCTTTATAGCGGATAATGAAGAATATTAAGTTTTTATTAACAGATTGCCATCAACTAATTTATGACTGAATCTGGTATGAAATGAACTAAGAAATTCAGTGTAAGCTACTTAATAATCCTTGAACATAGATCGTCTGAGACTTCCAATAATGCGAGACATTGTGCGCTATCACAGCCAAAGGACCATCCATTATACAGTCATTTATTTGATATTAGATTCCCGCGTGTTACTGAAAGCTGAAACAATATAAAGCAAAATATAAACCTCAAATTAAAGACATAACAGTCTAGACAGATGCTGATAACCTTCAGTTCCCCAGAGCAAGAAATGAAAGATTCAAGGCTGTTATGCTTATGGAAAATACCAGCCTGCTAATAAACAAAATTTTGCAGTACTTTTCATGAGTAAATTGCCTATCTGTGTTGTGAAAGAGGAGGCCAACGCTGCACTCCTCTGTACGCTAACCTAGGAATAAGCTGCATTGACTTACTTCTGAGGACTTCTGGGGAGGGGCTGTAGCTCAGTGGTTTACATGCAGAAGGTCAAAGGATCAATCCCCAGTTGGGGGGGGGAGGCTGTAGATGATGTGAACGACCTCTGCCTGACACCTTGGAAAGCCACTGCCAGTCTGAGTAGACAGTACTGACTTTGATGGACCAATGTCCTGATTCAGTATAAGGCCATTTCGCATGCCATGTTCACATGACTTACTTCTGAGTAACCTCGAATCAGACTATCAGGCTGTAATCACATTTGCAAGCATGTCTCATAAAACCCACACTTCCACACCAATGACACATGATGTTTAACATACACTTTCTCCCCAAACCACGGCAGGAGACTCTGAGTGCAGAAGCCTTAGCTTGGACAACGAGCTAAGCCTGGAGACTGGATATGGCTGCACAATACAATATTCAGATGCAAGACATCCAAGGCAGTTCCCACTGCTGGGATGGTCCTGGGGTATTGTGGTTGACGTGAGCCTTGTAAATTGAGTTCTAAAAGGGGTCGAGCAGACATGATGCTGGGAGTGGGAGTTCTGTGAAAGGAGCTCAGTTGTTGTTGTTTTTCCTCTAAAAATCAGACACAAGGACCCAGTTCAGACAGGGTCTATGGTGCAAGCAAGGATCAAGCTTTTGCCAATGTCATTAACTGAATCTGAAGTCATCCCAGGTAGCTACTATTTACTCCCCTGGGAATACATATAGGTGCTGGTTACGGACACAGGGGTACCTGGCCAATGTCAGCATACTCTAAGGTGGGGCAGTTGCCAGGGCCCCCTGCTGCTGACTCCCTACTCACTCAACTCCTGTGATGCCTTGGGCTCTGTGTGAGACAGGATGCTGGACTAGATGGACTCCTGGTCTGACCCAGCAGGGCTCTTCTGAGGTTGACGGCTGCACTCACATCCTTCCGCTGCCTGCTTGTGAATGCTTTGATTCCTCCACTTCCAGCTCCACATTTGGCTTAGTGCTGCTGAAGAAGGGCCTGTGAGTAGTGCTCAATGCATCAGCATTCCTGGTTGCTGTGGCAGTGGCACTCCTAGCTCCCCCAGCCACCCAGAACCATTATGCAAAGGGCATGCAGTTGGAGTGGGCAGTTGTGCCTGCAGGTGATGGGGAGAGCTTGCAAGTGGGCAGAGGAAGGATGCACAGGCAGGTGTGGGTGCATGCAGGTGGATGGGCAAGAAGGAGGGCCTAGTAGTGGGCATAAAGGAGCCCCTGAGTCCTGCCCAGGTTAGGGATGACAGCCTCCAGGTGTGACCTGGGGATCTCCTGGAATCACAACTCATCTCCGGACTGCAGAGATTGGTTCCCTTGAAGAAAACGGATGCTTTGGAGGGTGGACGTGATGGCAAGCCACAAGGGGAAGGGCATTCCATCAGCAAGGTGCCACTACTGAAAAAGTTCTGTCTCTGGTTGCCACCCACTTCACCTCTGAAGGTCAGGGCACAGAAAGCAGGGCTTGTGAGGCAGACCGGTGGGCTGGACAATAAGGAAGGAGGCAGTCCTTCAAGTACCCTGGACTCAGCCACTTATAAATCAACTGAGGGTACCCACACAGCCACTTAAGGTTTGGTTGTAAGGTATAATTGGGATAGCAGGTATAAAGGCTTTGGATTCACTGCCATGAGTAGGGATGCCAGCCTTCAGGTCGGACCTGGGGATTCCCTGGAATCACACCTCATCTCCAGACTGCAGAGATCAGTTCCCCTGGAGACAATGGCTGCATCAGAGGGTGGACTCGATGGCCTTGGACCCCACTGAGGTCCACTGTACCTAGCCCAGGGCCCCACAAAACCTGGAACTGGCGCTACAGGGGCTTATGCCAGTATTGGTCCTCCCTTACTCCACTGCCACTTCACATGCTGCTGGGGGGACACGAGAGGGGCTTGCTGGCACTGTGGCAATATGCAACATCTCTGTAGGCAAAAAAAAATCAGAAGTGATGTCATCATGTAAGAACGAAGCTCTAAGGTTGGCTCCAAATCCTATGGTTCATTCACAGAGCTTTGGATGAATTCTAGAACATCACCCCAACATGACAATCACTTCTGGTGTTTTGCCAGAAGTGACATCATGCATCAGCACAGTGCAAGTGCAACTGTCCCTGCCCGCACCTCTATATGGATGCCCCTGTATTTGTCTCCAATGCGGCAAATAGCAGCTCCCCTGGGCCATTTCAGATTGGGAAAATGACACAGGAGAAAGGCTTAATCTTCTCTCCACCTGACCCAGGTATCTCAGTCCTCATCGGATTCAGGCCCAACGAGCACTTATTAAGAGCTCCATTCATAGAACTCCCAGCTTCAGGTCTGTTTAAACCTACTAGGGGACACTAGGAGCAGAACTGCCGTAGAGAGCAGTCTTAAGTAGAACTAGTAAGACATACAGTATTATTAGGATTGCAGTGTCAGTCACAGACTGCTACAGAATTTCATGAGAAACTTAAGACTCTGCATGATTAATGTACAGTGTCATGTCATGTCCAGAAACTGATGCACACAGTAAGCCTAGAGTCAGCGACTGACAGAACTAAAACCAGGAGAACTTTGGGTACTACTATTACATGCTTTGAATAGGAAACACACTTTTCTATCTACATTGCACACTAAAGCAATCAGCCAGGGAATTGGTTTGAGATCACGGATCATGTCTTTTTTTGTTGTTGTTGCAGCTGAGCTTACTTTGGCAAGTATTTGAATGCCTCTGCGCCTGAGTTAACCTGCTTGTAAAATAAGTACATTTCTGCTCTTCGCCTACCAATGCTGAGTATCGCAAAAGGTTAATCCAATTTGTCAGCTATTGCTGGGAAATCCATGAAGGAGGAGTTCTATACAGCCAATACAAGTGGAATATATGGATTGTAGCTTTCCTAGAGAGGCTGCGGGCAAAAAGAAGCCTTTGCTATACTGTCGAGGCTCAAACAAAAGGAGAGGTTGGGAAAACAGAGGAACAGAATGTTACTTATTTATTTATTTTTGCAGAGCCTACTAAAAGAAACGAACACTGTCCTTGAACTGTATCATTTCATTCTGCAGATGGGTAATTGCACATAGAAAGCAGATGCCAGTGAGAAAGGTTCCACCTAGACCAAGTCCTATGAGGAAAGGCTGAGGGACTTGGGAATGTTCAGTTTGGAAAAGAGGAGGTTGAAGGGGAACATGATTGCTCTCTTTAAGTATTTGAAGGGCTGTCCCTTAGAGGAAGGAAGGGAGCTGTTCCTGTTGGCAGCAAAGGATAGGACTCACAATAATGGGTTAAGGGTGGAAAGGTACCAGCTGGATATGAGGGGAAAAACTTTTTTTTACAGTAAGAGCTGTGCAACAGTAGAATCAGCTGCCTAGGGAGGTGGTGAGCTCCAGTGCTCCCTCAAAGCTGTGAAGTCTTGTGAGCAAAAATTCTACTTTGTGAGCTACTGGCATTAAAGTTGTGAGCAAGCAATTGGGCTACTGCATAAATTTATACCCCACCCTTCACTACCCAAAGGAGTCTCAGAGCGGCTTACAAGCTCCTTTCCCTTCCCCTCCCCACTGCAGACACCCTGTGTGAGGTAGGTGGGGCTGAGAGAACTCTGACAGAAACTGCTCTTTTTCAAGAACAGCTGTGCCAAAATTATGGCTTGCCCAAGGTCATCCAGCCAGGTGCAAGTGGAGGAGTAGGGAATCAAACCCGGTTCTCCCAGATTAGAGTCTGTGCACTTAACCACTACACCAAACTGGCAGCTGGACAAATGCTTGTCAGTGATGCTCTAGGCTGATCCTGCATTGAGCAGGGGGTTGGACTAGGTGGCCTATGTGGCCCCTTCCAACTCTGTGATTTTGTGATTCTCTCTTATGTGCTAATTTGCTATGGTTGAGCATTCCTTTTTTTTTTAACCTCATAGATATTTAACTTGCCACTTCTACCCCAACCCTCAAGTGATACAATGCTATGGAGTCCACCCTCCAGAACATCCATTTTCTCCAGGGGAACTGATTTCTGTAGTCGGGAGATGACACATAATTCCAGGGGATCCCCAGGTACACCTGGAGGCTGGCATCTTTATGGGAACTGGAGCTTCATCAAACAGTTTGGATCAATACATCTAGTCAAGCAACTAACTGCTCTGATTCATGACTCAATGACCATAACAAGTCAGCAACAAAGGACATGAGTTAAATGTGTCCATCCAGTAGAAGACTTCTGAACTAGACTGTTCCCTAATATGTTAACTGTCCATATGTAGGGACATTTAGACATAGGGTCAGACATTCTCTGCAACTTAATTTTTTTTAGGTGGTCCAGTGACAGAGAAGAAAATAGTATGTGCCCAACCTCAGTAAGAGAGAACTTGGCTAATCTCGCCATAATCTCTACAAAATTGCAAATCCTGCGGTTTCTGAAAACATTCCAAAATGTATGGAAAAAATTACAACTTCCAGTTTGTGCCAGTTTCAAATGCCTTCCTTCTGATGCTGATTTGCTTGGAGACTGACCATCCTACGAAGTGACTGTTGAGGTTATAAATAGATGTAGAATTTATATGCAAATCTTTGTTCTCTTCCTGAGTGTGCAGGCTCTTAGCATGTTGATTAAAGCATAATTTATTTCAATGCTGCTGCAGATATGAACATTTTATAGAGCACATAAACATATTTAAGGGTTAGTGCATAACAGTGGTGTTACTGTGTAAAAAGGCATTAACTTGCATTCTGAAGGAAATATATATCATTTTTTCTCATTAATTCCTCAAAGAAAAAAAACTTTGCACACCATTACCCTTTTTCTTGGTGTGTGTTTTTTACAAGTTATAAAAGGAGGTGTAGGGGACCAAACTTGGAAACATTCATTTCCATCCTGTCTTTGATTCATTAAAATATTAATAGCATTACAAAAGACACCAGAATGTCTGTAGTCCTTACTGATAATAGTATTTGTTGGGAAAGAGGGTGTGTTTTTTAAGCTTTTGAAGTAGTTTTTTAAAAAGAGAGAACCATACATCATAACCATTCATTTAAAAGTCACAATATGTGGATATCATGTACTTACAAGGGGTCAAAAAAACCCCACTCCAATGTGCATATGTAGCTAACTAATTTGAAACCCCTTAGAGTATCAATCTTCATGAGTTGGATAAAGAGGGCTCTGCTCTAGAAGAGCTCCTGCTACAATAAATCTATTAGTCTTTAAGCAGAGCTGTAACAAGGGCAAGGCACACAAAGCTGAGAGGCACAGAAAAAGTATATCATGGCTAAAATAAATGTTATGTAATTATTACTCTTGTTAGTGATGGAAAACTTCAAAATAACTGCTATGAAAGTATAGGGGGCACAATTTTATATTGCCTCGGGTGCAAAAGTAGCTAGTTATGGCTCTGCCTTTCAGGTCCAAACCTACCAACAGGAAACCTTCCACATTCCACCCAAATTGAAACTTCCAGACTGCCCACTTAGGCAGCCCTGTTTGTGTTTCAATAACCCATTTTTGTGTGGTGAGGGAGGTGTCTTGTGTTCACCACAACTCTTGGGTCACAGCTACCATCTGGCCCTTACTTATCCTTGTGGCTTCAGCTCATCTTGGGGAGGGAGTCACCACCTGAGTTTTTCTCCCCGCTTTTGTGCTGCCTGGAGCACTTAGTCCAATGTACCTTCTTCAGACAGCTTCCTGGCCTTTTTAAAGAGAGATAGGCAAGTCACATGGGCTCTCCTGAGGCCTACAGCTTCTCACAAGGTCTCCCTCTCTCATGAAAACTGGGTCTCTTTCCCTGTCCCTGCCATGGTGCTGACCCATCTCCCTCCTGTACCATGCCATTTGAACCACTCAAGTGTTGACAGCAGAGCTTCAAAAACACTAGAGAGTACAGAAGCATTGGATCCGCATGGCCAGGCCTGTGGTATCCAGAAGGGAGAACAGTTTATGATCCAAGCACAGATTATAACATGCACTCAAAGCTACAGTGCCAAACTCTCATTTGACTAACGAGGCAGAGGCCAGAAGAACCCCTCAGTTCTTCACCTGATCAAACAAGAACAACCTCAGCCCATCTCAAACAAGCAAGTAAATCCCTGCAAGAATATTTACTTTCTCAACACACATTGCTTTTGAACAAATTTAGACTCTAATAGCACCTTTAAGACCAACAAGGTTTTATTCAAGGTATGAGCTTTCATGTGCATGCACACAAAAAGTGTACACGAAAGCTCATACCATGAATAAACCTTTGTTGGTCTTAAAAGTGCCACTGAATTCTAAATTTGTTCTACTGCTTCAAACTAACACAGCTGACCACCTGGATCTATACATATTGCTTTTGTCTTTTTAAAAAAATTTATTGGTGTGTGTGCTTCTATGCCTGGAAGTCGTAGTGACTTCTGGCGACCCCTACTGGGGTTTGGACATTTCAGAGAAATGGCTTGATAGCCTGCATCTCCATCCTGAGCCCTGGTATTCCTTGGAGGTCTCCCGTCCAATTACTTGCCAGGGTCGGCACTGCTTAGCTTCCAAGATCTGACTAGATCAGTCTTTCCTGGGCTATCCAGGTTGGAGTGTATTGCTTTCTTTGACAGGTTCCATTTCAGCTTTGTTTCCCTCATCCACTGGATCCAGAAATTGGTGCAGAGACTGATGAAACTGGAGCCTAAGTTAGAGAGATAGATCAGTTGAGTATCATCAGCATACTGATGGGACCCAAGCCCAGAGCACTGAATGATCTCAGATAACAGCCTGATGGAGATGATGAAAGCATGGGGGAAAGACCAGAAACTTGCAGAACTCTGCAGATCAGATCCCAAGATGATGATTCACCATCTCAGATGAAAGCACCAGACAGCCACCCCCGATAACCCAACAGGGTGCCCAAAATGATCTAACAAACGGCGCGGTTGATCATGTCATAGACAGCTGACAGATTGTGAATCATGAAAGAAAAAAAGTATTTTATGTTTTAAATGACATAAATAGATCATATCAGCTGAAGGACTGCCTCTTTCCATACTGTCCAAGCATTGGTCTCTGTGCTCCTCCCTATGAACGTGAGGCAGGTAGCAACCAGAGACAGGGCTTTCTCGATGGTGGCACCCTCACCTTTGGAATGGCCTCCTGGTGCCTATCTCACTGACTTTTAGGCACTAGGCCAAAACATTTCTTTTTACCTAGGATTTTAACTAAGCTGTTCCATCTTTTCCAGCTGTTTAGGGTCTATTTCCAGCCCAAGGAGTACTCAGTTCCCTTCCTTAGCTCTTTCTCCATGATTTGGAGCAGAATGTGGCCATGGTTATAGTCTTACCAACAGAGAGATATGGAGAGGGAGTTAGGGATGCCAATCTCCAGGTGAGACCTGGGGATCCCCAAGTATTATAGCTGATCTCCAGATGACAGAGATCAGTTCCTCTGGAAAAAAAATGGATGCTTTGGAGGGTAGACTCTATGGCATTGTACCCCACTGAGGTCCCTGTCTTCCCCCGGTTCTATCCCCAAATCTCCAGTTCCCTAACCTGGAGCTGGCAACCCTAAGTCCCCATCCCCTGCTGGTGGCCGGGGGGGACCTGGCAACCCTAGAGGGAGTACATTTGAACAGCTCACTAAGATATAATTACATGTTCAAAGTACTCATATATTTGAGCAAAAACAAGCTGGACTACAGCAGACCTGAGGTCCATCAAAAAGTCAAAATAGCTGTTGAGAAGCCAACAAATTTCCTGCAGTGGAGAAACTGGAATGTTCCAGCAGTACGCCCTCGACCGTCTGGAATAAAAAATTCTTTGCCTGTGCCTCTGAAGTGAACCATAACTACGGTATGCAGGACTGGACTGAAATGTTGAGGGAACAATGAGAGATCCTGCAATATACAATACTGGAGATATCATATATAATACATTTTATACATTGACATTCAGGGGTGTTGGAAGGACAGACCTGCGTGACTGTTCTGAAGGGGGAAAATGACAGTACTTCTATTTCTGTCTGGGTTTGTGTTTTTTTTTTCTTATCAGCTAGAAGTTCGACAGGTGCAATGATTTTCCCTCTTGGATTCCCATGCCAGAAAGGGTCAGCTTGCCAGACCATATAAAGCTCTGTCAGCAAAAATGTTTATAATGTACTCAGTGGAAGAAGAGTATGTTGCAAACAGGTTTCATACTGTAGAGAAATGCCTTGTAAATTTTCAGTTTAGTTATTTATTTATTTATTTTGGAAACCCAAAGAGTTCCCCCCATATAGCAATGGGAAATTATCCATGCTCTCAGTGCATTGGCTACCTGCTGACGTAACAGACAGATGAAATAACTGACAACAATCCCTGAGGGTCACAACCTTCTCTCTTATTGAAGCTGCCTTATACTGAAGCAGACCATTGGTCCATCAAAGTCAGTGTTGTTTAGTCAAGCAGGCAGCGGCTCTCCAGGATCTCAGATAAAAGTCTTTCACATCATCTACTGCATGGGTCCTTTTAACTGGAGATGCCAGGGACTGAAGCTGGGACCTTCTGCATGCCAAGCAGCTGCTCTTCCACTGAGCCACAGATCCTCCCAGCAGGGTCTGAGGCAGAGGTCTTTCGCATCACCTCCTGTCTGATCCTTTCCTTTCAGATGGAGATGCCGGGGACTTAACCTGGGACCATTTGCATGCTGAACAGGTGCCCTACCACTGAGCTATAGTCCCTCCTTCCAGGCTAAGTATAATTTAGAGGGGGAAATGGTCTCACTGAAGACAATGACAAAATATTGGCTTTAATCATGCGACATTTAGACTGCTTAAATACCATCGATATCAATGGGTTTTCACCAGGTTGGGTGATGATTGCAGCCACTGACTTCAATGGTGTTTTAAATCTGGCTGTCAGCTTCAGAATGGTCATATGGATTGAGATTCGTTTCGGCATTCCTTTCTTTTCTGCATTAATTTCTGTTCAACATAGGGATGCTTGAACACCTGCTAGTTTTGTTCACCTCTTGTTCACCAGTCACAAGCAGGGAGACACATTTTTAACAGGATTTTAATAGATTTGTCAACCTATTGGTGGTATTTGGCAGGTTGCTTCAGCGTATCCCAGCGTAACTTTGCAGTACCGTTCAGTGCAATCGGCATTTCGCACATGCTTGTTCTCATGCTGGATGATGAGGTTCTTCTTTCTCTTGACCTTGCTGGACTGCTGCTCTGCTCAGCAGGCAGCTGTTTAATTAGACAAGTCAGTCACAAATCACATAAGTCAGTCATAAATAAAACCTGTGGTTGAAGAAAATCTCTGCTCTGTTTGGCAGAACAACACAGATCTGCTTGGCAGGCAGTTTGATCCACCTTGAAACATGAGAAAAGGCGGAATCAGGGGTCGTTTCGTAGAAAAAGAGCTAGGGGAACTCATTAGTATAACTCATTAGCATATGCCACACACCCTGACATCACCGGAAGTGTGTCATAAGGCCACACCCCCTGACATCACCGGAAGTGTGTCATAAGGCCGCACACCCCGCCCCCAACTGTCCCGGCCACCGGTGCCGGCCACCGGTGCCGGCCTTGCAGCTCCACTGCCGAGCCCCATGAGGGGCCCGGCGGTGGACCTGCAAGGCCGGCGGGAGTGCAAGGAAGCCCCACGAAGGCCCTCCCTAGCCCCAGGCAGGCAGGGGTGGGGAGAGGCAGGGAGGAAGCAACTTACCCTCCCTCTTCTCCTGCCTCCTCCTGGCTGAATGAGGGCCGGAAGCGAGGCGGCCGGAAGCAGGGGGCGGGGCTTCATCATGTGCCCCGCCCCCATACCTCACTCGGGGGAACTGCGATCCCCCGCAACCCCTCCCAAAATGACCTCTGGGCGGGATATAAACATTTTGACAGACAGACAGATAGATCAGTGTCAATCCAAACAGACTTGGTGATCAGCTGCCATTTTATTGTACCAGTCAAACATGATAAGCCCAACTGTTGAACATGTTCACCATGAAGAAGAAGAAGAAGAAGAAGAAGAAGAAGAAGAAGAAGAAGAAGAAGAAGAAGAAATTGGATTTATACCCCGCCCTTCACTTGGGAGTCTCAGAGCGGCTTACAAGCTCCTTTCCCTTCCCCTCCCCACAACAGGCACCCTGTGAGGTGGGTGGGGCTGAGAGAACTCTGACACAAACTGCTCTTTTTCAAGGACAGCTGTGCCAGAGCTTGTGACTGACCCAAGGTCACATCAGCAGGTGCAAGTGGAGGAGTGGGGAATCAAACCTGGTTCTCCCAGATTAGAGTCCACACACTTAACCACTACACCAAATTTGCAGCATGTCTCATACAAAGTTTGGTCAGGAGAGAAAGCTATGGAGTGCAAAGACCAGAAGATTTACTCTAAAAGCATGCTTCATCAGACCTGCCTAATGGCAACAGAAGGATTTATGAACCACAATGTGCTGCATTCAAACATGGTGGTGGAACATGGCATTATGGTAACCCCACATGGGGATTTCAACACAAGAGACATTCAGTGGTGGTTAGTCACTGCCTGCCTCTGCACAGCAACCCTGGGCTTCCGTGATGGTCTCCCATCTAGGTATTAACCTGGGCCTGAAATCAGGCTAACCTGGGCCGTGCAGGTCAGACCATTCAAACATCTATGAGACCCAAAAGAGGTATATAAATCTAATAAACCATACTTCTTTGATATAGGAACTATTAGAAGGATTGATGGAGAGTAATGAGTAGTATTACGGGGGATTCTTCATTTTTTTAAAAGGTCAATACAGGCTATCCCTCTTTAAATAGTTAAATGAAAATGATCTCTGTGTTAAATTTCTAAAATGTCAGGCAGCTGAGTTGAGCAGTGTTTCCTGAGCTGAGTACCTGTTCCTTAGCAGATTTTAAACTATGGTGCTGAAAATAAAACCGAATGGAACAAGACACAGTGATTACAAGAAAAGACTGAAAAGTGGTCATTTTTACATCTATCACTCCAAACTCGAGACATGTGTTTTACCTTATAATAGAAACCAGCAAACAATAATGGGATTGTGTATTCCAACCGTGAACAAGCACCACAGCATCTAATAGCATAGGGCCCTCCTGCTGGAGAATGTCAAGGAACATTCCACACCTACTTTTCTCTGTGCCAAAGTCCCAAAAGTTGTATCACAAGGCAATATAATGGCAACCTGGCCATGCAACTCAAGTCCAAATGCAGATGTACCAAAATACAACATAATAAAAATGTTCTTTGATTTCTGTGTAGGGATGGGTACAAACCAGGAAAATGAAGTTTGATTCAATCCGTGGTACAAGGTGTGCCCAGTTCGCGAATCACGAACTATCACTAACTTTTTGCCACCAAACGAACCGGTTCAATTTGTGAGGTATGTGATATGGTAGAACTCCCCCTCTTCAGTGTTCTCGAGACACCAAACTCACAGGAGATCTCCAGCTGACTCTACTCTATTTGCCCTCCATGTTTGGTGAGGATTGAATTTACAGGGTCCAAGTTACTTCAGTTTGTGAGAGAGTTTATTCTCATCCCTATTTCTATGTGGCTGGGCATTTGACAGTAGACAATAGGTGGGTTGCTTATGGTCATTGGGAGATCACTACTGGAGTTTTCCAGAGCATTAGTGGTCAACTACACATTCCCAGGTGGAGAAACAGAGAAAGTGCTAAAAGGACTAGCAGAGAAAGTGCTATTGTGACATCAAAACAATGCCAGGTAATTCTAAAATCTCCTAAAAGACTTTTTCTTCTTCTGTGCTTTCTAATTCTCCATTACTGGCATTGACCAAAACCAGGCCTCGGTTCCTGCCGGAGCGTACCGGAGCGGTCAGGAGCCCAGGGGGCGGGCACATAAGCCCCGCCCCCTGCTCCCACCAGCCATCAGTTGGGACACGGTGGGGGGGAAACATTCCCCCACCTCCCTGAGCCCTGGGGTGGTGGCCTTGGACTCATAGGGGCAAATTCCACCTCTCGCGCGAGAAGTCATTCTGGCTCTCCCAGCTCTCCTTCGGGGCTCCTTAAAAAGTTATGGCCACCGCTGTTCTCGGCGGCAGCTGAGATGCCCTCGCAGGGGCGGGGCAAGCAAAACATTCTCCTGACTCCCTGAGCCACGGGGTGGTAACCTTGGACTCGTAGGGGCAAATTCCACCTCTTGTGCGAGAAGTCATTCTGGCTCCCCCAGCTCTCCTTTGGGGCTCTTTAAAAAGTTAAGGCCACCGCCGCTGTTCTCAGCGGCAGCTGTGACGCCCGCGCAGGGGGAGGGGCAGGGAGAAACATTCTCTTGCCTCCCTGAGCCCGGGGTAGTGGCCTTGGACTCGTAGGGGCAAATTCCACCTCTTGTGCGAGAAGTCATTCTGGCTCCCCTAGCTGTCCTTAGCGGCTCTTAAAAAAGTTATGGTTCCTGCCTCCGCGGCGGCAGCTGCAACCACCGCGTGGGGGAGGGAAGACTGCTGAGCTGCCCTCCCCACCTTTTTCAGGCTCCTTGCCTGGAAAACGGCCTGCAGAGCCCCGCCCTCCCCCCCCTTTTCCAGGCTCCGCGCTAGAATGCCGGGCCTGAAAAAGGGCCAGCCAAATGTCAGTTTCGGCCCCTTTATATCCTATGGGCCCTTAAGGTCAATGGCGAAAACATAGGGTATATTCTGGGGGCTGGAGGGGAGGGAGTTTGAGGGAGAGGCTCCAAACTCTCAGGGTAGCTGCTGGAGCCTCTTTACACTGAATTCTGACTGCCTCTTTAGGCAACCAGCTCCCCCCAGAATGATTTGCCTAAAGAAGTGATGCAGAACATGTGCACTAGCATGGATGCTCTGTAAGCCCTAGCTTGCCATTATCTTATAATGAAAGACAATGAATCAGAAACATTCAACAGGCCAAGCGAACACCAGCCAACTCCACCCTGTCACATGCCATATGCTTCATACTGAGGCTTGCCAGGTGGCTGAGCCAGGAGCCACAGTTATCAGTAGGCCTGAAGTCCAAAAGGCTCCCAGTCAAAGACAGCTGCACATTCTCTCTTCTTATACATGCAGTCTTTTTGCCACTAGATGTTAGCAGCTGCAAATAAAGAGGCAGGTTCATGCATAGAATATTTGTAAAGAGGGGCCCAATTATTAACCTTGGCTCAAGTCCAGAGCTTAGAATGATTCTCCAATCAGCTTTATTCATTTCCTCCACTTTTTAATGTATAATATGGCATTTATGGATATCAGAGTATGGCAGGGAGGGGACAAGAACATTTATTTACAGTTCCTATCTCTGCTGCAAAGCTAACCAAATCCTAACAGAGCTGTTTCAAATGTCTTGTCAGACAAGGGAAAATGAGCAGTTATGTAGGGATTGCATTTACATTCAGCTCTTCCACTGAGTCTTAAGGGAAACATACAAAGATTCCCTCCTTTGGTTTTCTGTTTACATCTGATTTTGCTTGCTTTAATCTTGGACTGCAATCCTGTCCCATTAAAACTGATAGGCATGGTCTTGTTAATAAGAGTTCAGGAATGCATCCTTTGTTTTTAACTTGTTTTTGTCGTGTTATGTTGTCATACGTTGCTAATGTTGCTCTTTTTTCTGAAGGTTCCTTTTTTTCAGTAGCATCCTTTGCAGTTCTAAGGCATTCTCCCCTCTTCTCCTCCTGTTGCAAAATGCATTATGGTGGTTATTACAATATTCTACAATAACAACTGGTGATGGCTAGGCACACCACATATAGCCTCAGAGATTGCAAATAGAAAAAAGGCACAACCGAGAAGACTCTGACTTCCCAAGGTCTGTACAAGGCCCATCATGTGGAGTCTTCATAACTCCACCCCTGATCAAAGGAACTAGCTGTAGTTTAGGGAAAGTCAATCATGAACGTTCCAAGTTTTTACTCCAGGTAATTTAGATCCTGAGTTACATATAAAGGCACAGATCTCATCTGTGATATGTAGTGCCTCTGCCCAGCTTGGGCTGAGGCACCAGGTGTGACATTTCCTTAACAGGCAACAGGTGGGGCCTGGAGGTCTCCCAGAATTACAACTCCAGGCCCCACCTCCAGACTACAGTTCCCTGGGAGAAAACAGCAACGCAAAAGATGAGCTTCACAGTAATGAGATCAATAAACAAAAAGAACTTTGTACCAACACTGTACACTGGAGAAAACAGCAGTTTCTGAGGATGGACTCTTTAGCACATGTCCCTGCTCCACACCCAAATCATCAGGAATTTAAAAAACCAGGAGGTGGCTACTCTAATCATTTGGTCACAGTTATCCATGTGTTGTTCACATCCAGATTGGATTATTTCAGTGGACTCTATGTGGGGCTATCCTTGAAAATAGTTTGGGAACTTCAAATGGTTTGGAAACAAAAAGCTGCAGCCAGGTTACTATTGGGAATTCGGACCAGGATACAAAGAGATCACTTTCTTCCATGTGCTCCTTGGTTGGTAGACACAAGGCAAAAAGATAGCTTCAGACCCAAAGACAGTGTTAGGCACAAAGACTTTTCTTTGGTGGTGCCCTTCTTTATGGAATCCCCTTCCAGCAGCAGTTCACATAGCACTGATTTTATTTTGTTGTCATCAAGTTGCAGCCGACCTATGGCAACTCCCTAGGGTTTTCAAGGCAAGAAACTAACGGGGGTGGTTTGCCATTGCTTCCCTTTGCATCGTGATCCTGGACTTCCTTGGTGCTCTCCCATCCAAATACTAACCAGGGAGGGCCTTGCTTGGCTTACAAGATCTGACAAGATCAGACCAGCCTGGGCTATCCAGGTCAGGGTTCACACAACATTTAGCCTTGATCATTTTATGCCAGGCTAAATGTTTCTTTCCACCCAGCCTTTTCACTGACAGTGTTTACAAGGTTTCATTGTTGTGGTTTGAATTTATATTGCATTTTCCTTTTCATATGATTCTGAACCATTTCACGATCCCAGAAAAGTTGAGGATGTAGGCTGTTTCTTTAAATAAATATTACATTTGCATGATTCCAGTAACTAGGCCAGGGATGGTTTTGTTTTGTTGTTTGTCAAGTGATCTGACATAAGATAAAATATTGTTCTAAGGCCAGACTGAGAGAGAAAGAGAGAGAGAGAGCCATCCTCCCTCACTTCTGGGGCCAATCATTTTTGTTGGTCTTTCAATTAAAGGAAAGCAGTAAATCATGCCTGTTTTATTGGTTAAGGAACAGGTACTGGAGATATGACTTCTGTTCCCTGCCCTGCCAGCTGATGTGTTTTGGGAGAGACAAAAGGAAAATCAACAAATACACTTCCTTACAAAGCACAATCCCAAAGAAGCCTCCCTTAAATTTTTAATATACTTTTTAAACAACAGAGATATATTTTAGAATGCTTTAGACCTGCTACATAAGTTTTGTGCTATAAATACAATAAATGTATATATGTAAACATTTATAAAAATGATACACAAGGGATTCCTCCAGAAGGAACAAGTTATATGGTCAGTGCTTCCTGCTATCATCATTAGCATTCAGTAGGGCAATGACAACAACTTCACGTCCCAGTAACAGATTACTCAGGCCTTATTCATCCTCTGCCTAGTACCTATTATGACGCACACACTTCAGAGAGGGAAAGTGGCTTACCAAGGCCCCAAGGAAATACCCCATGTCAGATCGAGTCAAACTCTGCCTGAAGCCATCTGGCCCATCTGGTTTTGTGCTCTTTGTGTCATTCTAGTTGACTTTATGCATATTAATTCAGTTGAGGTCCTGAAGCAGCAAAAGCTTCCAGACTTGATGGAAATAGATGGGAAAGAGAACAGATCTGTTCCAGTATACTGTGAAACTGGGTTTTGGCTCTCTACAAGTCTTCCGCCTTATGTGAAGACTCAAGATGGTTGGATCTTTCTGACTTTGTAATATTTAGAAATAGTTGCCACGTGGGACCCTATAATGAATCATGCAGTTTCACTGATCCCATGATGTTGTATTTTTTGCTAAATTTCTCAGGTTCCCATGTCTTTCCTCTCATTGTCAGCTTAGGCTTGCCAACCCCCAGGTCCAGACTTCTCCCCACCGCAGACTGACTGGCAAGTGGGAGAAGCCCCGCCCCTAAACAGGGATGTCACCATGCAACATCCCCAACACTATGATGTTGCCCAGAAGTGATGTCATCACATTGGGGACATCACCCGGGGAAGCTCTGGTATTTGGGTAAACTCTATGGTTTGAGGGTGGAAAAACCATAGAGTTTTTCTCTCTCGTCCCTGCCCACCTCCGGAATGCCCCTCAAATGCCTCTGCTGGAGTGATGATGAGACCTGGCAACCCTAAGTCAGCTCCCTAAGCATCCCTCATGGACCCATGAAGCTGAATGAGACCACTGGTTCATTAAGGTCAGTATTGTCTACTCAGACTGGCAGTGGCTTTCCATGGTCACAGGGAGAGGTCCTTCACATCATCTACTACCTGGTCCTTTAACTGGAAATTCAAGGGATCAAACCTGGGACCTTCCTGCATGCCAAGCAGATGCTCTACCACCAAGCCATGGCACCTCCCCGCCCAGGCCCATAGCCAGGATTTTTTTTAATTGGGGGGGCTTTAAATAAGTCAGGGGGCACCTCGCTCACACCCCTGCTGCACCCCCCCCAAGGGAGCACCTGGGCTGGATGGGAAGTCGTGGGGCCTTGGCAGGAAGTCAGGGGGCCAGACCCTGAAATGCCCCACTGTAACTATGGGCCTGTTCCCGCCTCTTCTGGCTCTGGCCTCCCAGGCAAGTAGTCATGGAGATTTTGTTCTCTTGCTTTTTTGGAGAAGAAGTGTTTATCCTTCTCCTCTTACTTCCCCTATCCTAGGTAAAATTCAAGCATTGAGACTAACCTCTAACCCACCTCAAAGAGGGCAGCAATGCAAATGGAGAGGGCACCAACCAAAACCGATAAGGCTCCTCACCAAGTAGTTCAGGTGTTCATTTTGTGGACTTGCCACTGATGAAATGTACCTTCACAGAGGGTACACAAGCTATGCCACTTACAGGTTTCAGCTCAAACTGGTTCAACTCATCATTAACAACCTACAACCTGTGCTGGACAATGATGCTCCTCTCTCACAGGCATTGGGAGGCAAACCTTTCTTGTCCACAGAAAACCTCCTAACCTCAAACAACTTCTCACCCCCAACTATGCCCTTCCTAACACGGACATGGACTCTGGGACCAGGGACTGTAACAGATCAAGATGCCAGCTCTCTCCCCATATTCTCTCTGGCAACACAATCATCAGACCTAACAACACCAGCCGTACCATGTCAGGTTCATTCACTTGCTCATCTTCCAACATTATGTATACCATCAAATGTCACCAATTCCCTTCCACTCTCTATATCAGCTCAGGCCCTACATAAAAGAATAAATGGAGATAAATCTGACAAAAAACACAACACTCAAAGCCCAGTGTGTGGGGGGGGACATTTTAATCTTTCAAGTCACTCCATTGCTGACCTAAGCATGGCAGTTCTCAAACAGAGAAGTTCTCAAACAGAGAAGCTGCAAGGGGGGCTTACAACATGAGACTGCTGAACTTTATCCTGACCTAGATAGCCCAGGCAAGCCGATCTTGTCAGATTTCGGGAGCTAAGCCGGGTCACCTGTGGCAAGTAGTTAGATGGAAGACCTCCTTGAAATACCAGCAGGGGGCAGGCTTTATTCAGCCACCTCTCTGAATACCCTCCAGCCCCCCCAGTAGGGGTCGCCATGACTTCCAGGTGCACACACACTCACACTCACACATGCACATGTACACACACACATAAAAAATACCAAAAAAAGAGAGAGACTGCTGAACTTAAGTTCATTCACAAGTTCAGAACAATGGACCCCCTCCCTGGATTGAATAGGGACATAGGCTTCTTCTCACTCCAGATGCTAATTTGTGTCCAAAAGTGTTTCCCCTCTGCTCTAATCAAGTGGATTACAATGCGCATTATACCTCTGCAGCCTGAGTTCATTCTTTACAACATCCCTGCCACCTTCTGACTGGGATATAAGGCTCAGAAAACTCCATTCCAACTTGTATCTCATAAAAGGAGCTTTGACTCGCAAAATCTTATAGCTCAGAATTCTTGATGGTGTCTAAGATGCTACTGGACTTGAATCTAGCTGTTCTATTAGAGGCCAACACAGCTACCCTCAGAAGACAAGGGTCTGGCCAAGAAGCACTGAAGTAAATTAGAGAAATAAGTTCAGTTTGCTCATGTCAAGGAACGCTGCCTCTTTCCCTCGCCTGATCCTTTCCCCACCATTCACTTGCCCAGTGTGTTACTTTTGTACAAGCCTCATCACTTTTTACATTTCCTGAGCAGGCACAGCTTGTGTTCCATCACCGCCACTGCTGCTACACAGCCGCTTTAATTGTGCAAGCTAAGCCGAGCCGCTTCCCTGTGCCTCTGCGTGAAGTACCCTGTGCTTCTGCACTGACTTTGAGGCAAACCTCCCGTGCTTTTTGCCCTGGTTTTTGTGCACTTTTAACTGCTTTCTCTTTATGGAATGTTACCATCAACTCTCACACCTTTTGTTTTTCTGTTTTGAATGTAATCTTTTAATGAAAGCTTTAAAATTGTGCCGGGGTCTTCTCACATCTCAGACTTGCATGCCATCTTGGCAGCTCTGTCCTCATGATAAAGGATGTATTGCTAGAGGAAACAAGCAGTGCGGGGGGGGGGGAGAGAGAAGAAGCCTTCCTGCTTCTTGAAAAGTAACAATTTCCTAATTACTGGGGGTTGACTGGTCTCAACTGTATAGGTGAACTAGGTAGTCACCCAGGGCACCAAGCATTAAGGGCACCAACCATTAAGGGCACCAAATGAGAAGGAAGTGAATTTATATGTTTGTTTGTTTTTCCCATTAAGCCACAGCGGACTTATGGTAACCCCCTGGGGTTTGCAAGGCAAGAGACATTCAGAAGTGGTCTGCCATTGTCTGCCTCTGCATCACAACCCTGGACTTCCTTGTTAGTCTCCCACCCAGTGTCCCCTCTAAGCTGAGTTAGTGTGAGCTAGCTCACCATTTTTTAGCCTCCGGCTCAGACATTTTTGTCTTAGCTCAGGAAGGAGGGCTCCAGAGCAAACTAATTCATGCAGCAGCCAAATCGCTCGCTCACAACTTTAATGCCGGTAGCTCACAAAGGAGAATTTTTGGCTCACAAGACTCCACAGCTTAGAGGGAGCATGGCTCCCATCCAAATACTGACCAGGCTGACCCTGCTTAGCTTCTGATATCTGATGAGATCGGGCTTGCCTGGACTATCCAGGTCAGGGTTTATTTTTTTTTTTACATTATTTGCTTTGAATGTCAAGTAAATAACAGTAAAAGTGCATTCTAATTTTTCTCAATATTGAAAGTGGCAGGGGGCACCAAACTCATAGTTTGCCGAGAGCACCAAAAATCCTTTGGCCGGCCCAGACTGGAGGCGGTAGCAGTGGACGCTGTACTTGATATGTTCTGAGCTGATACAGGGGGGAAAGGAAAGGTAAAAAAATGGATGCCCATCTTTTTTCCCCCCTCTTACAAAGTTAACAAAGTTACACTGTGTGTGGAGGAGGAGAGGGAACTAATTTTGACTACTGAAACCATATGGGAGCTGCAAGCATTAGATTCCCTCTACCACACATCCCAGCACCAATCTGAATAGTCCCATATGGCCCTATATAGATGCTATTTCTTTTTAAAACATGCTGGATAGATCTGGTTGTAGATCTCTCAGCATCTTATCTACTTAGCCCTTCAAAGAATGACTTTCCCCCCCTCTCCCAAGGAAAGAAAACCCTGTCAGTTTCTGTACACAAATGTGAGAAAAACACATTCATTTCATCATGGGTATATGTGGCTGGAAGGACACATGATTACTACCCCAGAGAAGGACAAGTGTTTGTGTGAAGTGGGTCTGAGACACCTCAGCATGTTGCTATGGATACCATTTAGGCCGGACAAGGGAAGCAGTCACCTTCTCTCTGTCAGGTGGACCTATACATGCTGATGCACTAAGCCATGCCAAGTTTACAAGACCTGGTGGTGGTCATGGTCGTGGCCACGGTGGAAAGTTGCAGCCAATTTATGACAACCCTTCATGAGATTTCCAAGGCAAGAGATGAACAGAGGTGATTTGCCATTGCCTGCCTCTGCATAGCAACCCTGGACTTCCTTGATGGCCTCCCATCCAAGTACTAACCAGGGCTGACCCTGCTTAGCTTCTGAGATCTGAAGAGATCAGGCTACAAGATGCCATAGCATTACCCCCCCCCCAAAAAAAGTAGTAATTTAGTAATGTTTAGGCATATTCTAAGACTGTAGCTTCCTTAGTTTGTGCATAAATCTAGTTCTGTATCTAATACTTCCCACCAACTCATTGGTTCTACACCCTGTGTGACCTCCACAATTCACCCTGCACAGCTCTTGGGAATCCCCTGAACTCTGTGGGCAGCATTTTGCAGGTATGACAGGCTACTGCAGTAGGGAGGGGGAGTTCCATTCTGAGCTCTCTCCTCCACTCACAGTTTTTGTTGGATAAAAAAAATATATCTTTCAAAAAATGACCCAAACAAGTGCTCTGAATATACATGGAGGGGGATTGTTCCTAATTACTCTTGAGACTATGCATCCAGACATGGTCCTTTGACCCTTGCTCACTTTCACAGGAATCTGAAATGGCACCCCTGCCTTTGATTCTCAAGCACTACTTCTTTTATTATTTTGAAACAGTTCTTTCAAGGATTAATCATGAAGCCTTTTAGATTGCATCACTGATAGGTCTTTACCCCTGTTAGGTCAGGCTTTTGCTTTGTGCTCGTACTACACTGCCTTGTACTCACGATGATTACTGCACTTCTAGCTGCAAAAGATGGGAACATGTTTCCTCAGTGATATTAAGAAACAATACACTCATGCAGACGCACAGTCATCGTTCTTCATGCATAATACATCGTCTCAGCTACACAACTTTCCTTGAGATCATGTTTCTGTGGGCACGGATATCACAGTTTCTGACCAAATGAAGCACCATGTTTTACACCTGAGGAAATGGGATACTGGGTTCAGACAGCGCACGCAGTGCTATCACTGAATGCTTCATGGGAGGTGGATGTGTGACCGTCATGGTCACTTAACTGGATCTTTAAAACTGGAAGTGTAACTATTTTAAATAGCCCAGTGATTAGGGTTGCCAGGACCCTCCTGGCAACCAGCAGGGTAGGGGGAGCTTACCGGGAGCAGCAGGAAGGCCCATCCAATGTACATAGGGTTGCTAGCTCCAGGTTGGGACATACCTGGAGATTTGAGGGGTGGAGCCTGAGGAGGGTGGGGCTTGGGGAGGGGAGAGACTTCAATGGGGTATAATGCCATAAAGTCCACCTTCCAAAGTGGCCATTTTCTCCAGGTGAACAGATCTCTGCCACCTACAGATCAGTTGTAATCCCAGGAGATCTCCCAGGAGATCTCCAGCTGCCACCTGGAGGTTGGCAACTAGATGGCAACTATATCTCTACATCACTGACCACATGACCAGAAGTGACATCATCAAGTCTGGGACATCAGGGCAATGCTCTGGTATTTGGGCAAAAATTCTATGGTAAATTTGGCTTCTACCATAGAGTTTTTGCCCAAATACCAAAGCATTGCCCCAACATCCTAGATGTGATGATGTCACTTTTAGGTCACTTAGGCAGTGATGTAGCCACATTGCTGCACATTGGATGGATCTCCCTCTTTTTCGGGGTAAGTTCCCCCCTCACTGGCCAGCTGATTGGTGGCAGGGAGGTGGGGCCTTTTAGTGGGGGTCTCCACTAGGGAGTCTGGCAACCCTACCAGCAATAATCCTTTTAGCCTGGATCCATGCACATGAGTTCAGTAAGTCATAGCTATGGTGGTTTAGTGGTTAAGAGTTTCAGGTGAGGATCTGGAAGAATCAGATCCAGATTTCCATTATGCCATGGAAGCTTGCTGTGTGTGACCTTGGGCCAGCCACATACTTTCAGTGTAACCTACCTCACAGGATTGTTGTGAAAATAAAATGGAGGAGAAGAGAACAATATATACCACTTTGGGTCACCACTGGAGAGAAAGGTGGGGTATAAATAAAATTGAACAGAATGAGGCTTTTTGTCAGGTAAATATCCATTCCTGTTTAAGCACCATTTCACACATTACTTTCCCATTTTAAAAAGTGTTCAGCTGTGAATGGATCATAGTTTCTAGTGGCAATGTAGGAACTGCAGTTTTATTTATTTAAATATTTATATCCCACCTTTCCTCCTGGCTCAAGGCAGTTTATGAATCACAATTTAAAACATGTGAAATAAGTCTGAGAAAACCCTCCCGCTAAAGATGCCTACAGTTAATACTCTGCCCTGGCAAATAAAATGCCTTTGCAGTGTCTTGTCTCCTGAACATTTCCCAAAATAGCACCTTCGTCCCTTCAGTGTACTTTGTCTTCCCTTTTTCAGTCTGGAACCGGGTTGTGGGAAGCAATAGTTGTACTGTTTTGTGCAAGTTTTCTAGTGCATTCCACAAGACTGAAAAATGACACGTACATAAGCATGCAAACATTATGTGGTGCAGGATTTTCACACAGAAATGCCACACATGTGCCTGGAGGCAGTTTTGGGATGGATGAGGGCTAGCAAACCGAAACTTAATCCCAACCAAACTGAGATGCTAGTGCTACTAGCAGGGGAAGGTTTAATTCAGGAACTGAAACATCTGTTCTGGATGGGGTTGCTGCATCATCATCATCCAATTAATTTATACCCCACTCTACTTCAGGAATGGGTAAAGGAGCAGGTTCAGAGCTTGGGGGTGCTGCTAGACCCAGGCCTTTTGGTGGATAAACAGGTGACAGTGCTGGCAAGGGGTACCTTTTACCAGTTTCAGTTGGTGAGCCAACTGCCACCCTTCCTGGGCAGGAAAGATCTTTCCACTATGCTGCATGCAGCGGTAACCTCCAGATTAGATTACTGCAATGTGCTCTGTGTGGGATGGCCCTTGAAGACTATCTGGAAACTACAGTTGATACAAAATTCTATGGCCAGGATGTGGACTGCAGTGGGTCACAGGGGCCATATCATTTCAGTCTTGTTCCATCTGTACTGGCTCCCAATTTGCCCTCAGGCCCAAGTCAAGGTGCTGCTATTGACATTTAAAGCCCTTTATAGTTAGGAGCTGCGGTGGCTCAAGTAGTTAAGATGCTGAACTGCAGGCTGTGGAAGGTCAGTAGTTCAGCAGTTCAAGACCCAGGTGCCGCAAGACGGAGTGAGCGCCTGTTTCTAGTTCCAGCTCCTGCCAACCTAGCAGTTCGAAAGCAAGAAATTGCAAGTAGATAAATAGGTACCACTTTGGTGGGGAGGTAACAGCGTTCCATGTGCCTTGGTGTTTAGTCATGCCGGCCACAGGACCACGGAAACGTCAGAGCTGTTCTTGAAAAAAGAGCAGTTTCTGTCAGAGCTCTCTCAGCCCCACCTACCTCACAGGGTGTCTGTTGTGGGGAGGGGAAGGGAGAGGAGTTTGTAAGCCGCTCTGAGACTCCTTTGGGTAGTGAAGGGCGGGGTATAAATCCAATCTCTTCTTCTTCTTCGGCTTTGAAACGGAGATGAGCACCGCAACCCTAGAGTCAGATTCGACTGGCTTTTGAGCAAGGGAACCTTTACCTTCACCTTTTTATAGTTTGGGACCAGCATATGAACCTACCAGTCCACTCCGGTCATCTTCAGAGGCCCTCATTAGGGTGCCCCCACCATCTGAGGCTAGATGTGTGGCAACCCTTGAAAGGGCCTTCTCAGTTGTGGCACTGAACCTTTGGAACTAGGGGTGTAAAAAAAATGATATTTTTTCAGGTGTGGGTATATTGAACCCCAAAAATATCAGTATTTCCTGATATTCCCAAATCCCAGTACCAGTATTTTATTTGGATTCCATAAATATTTGGGATTCCCAATTTTTGACTCCATTATACCCTCTGGTGACCATTATAGTCAATGGTCCCCATAGGGTATAATGGAGAATTGATCTGGGGGTATCTGGGGCTCTGGGGGGCTGTTTTTTGTGGTAGAGGCACCAAATTTGTGACATAGCTGCTTGTGCCTCTCCTCAAAAAAACTCCCAAGTTTCAAAAAGATTGGACCAGGGGGTCCAATTCTATGAGCCCCCAAAGAAGGTGCCCACATCTTCAATTATTTTCAATGGAGGTGGAAAGGCATTTAAAGGGATTGTGGTTTCTTTAAATGCCTTCTCCAAGCCACAACTCCACAACTGAATTTCAAAGGGCTCACAGTCCCTTTAAACAACTTCTCCAATTGGCGAGTTCACCCAGACAGTGTTGAAAAGGACTGTGATCCCTTTAAACACCTCTTAACTTTGACTATTCAGTGGTCCTGAAAAATCCAGAACATTTTGGGGATTTTCAGGGACCAGCCATTTTGAATAGCCAAAAAATGGCCAAATCTATATCCAGCTGAAAGAATATCTGGAAAATACCAATAAAGCATTTTTTGCGGCTCGGATGTATCTGAAAGCACACCCCTACTTGGAACTCACTCCCCAGGCAGATTCATCTGTCTTCATCTATTATTGTGTTCCACCTGTGCGTGAAGACTTTTATGTTTTGTGTATGTGTGTGTAAAGTGTCATCAAGTTGCAGCCAACTTATGGTGACCCCATAAGCTTTTCAAGGCAAGAGACGTCCAGAGGTGGTTTGCCATTGTCTGTCCCTACACAGTGACCCTGACCCTGGACTTCCTTGGTAGTCCAATACCAAGTAATCCAATACTAACCACAGCCCACTCTGCTTAGCTTCCAAGATCTGGCAAGATCAGGCTAGCCTGGGCCATCCAGGTCATGGTATGTTTTGTGTTGCTTTGCTTGCCATACCTCCAATAACTGTTATTGGGTCTCCTCCCTGGTAGTGTAGTTATGTGTTTGTGCTCATTTTATTGAATTGCATAATTACTGTATATGTCCTTCATTTTAAATGCTGTCTTAATGTCTCAAATGTTTTAATGTTGAAATGTTTTGATGTTTGCCTCCTTCGAGACCCAGTTTGGGTGGAAAGGTGGCACAGAGATGCTTTAAATAAAATAAAAATAAAAATTTAATATTATTTTATTTGTAGCTCACTTTTTGATCTGGAGCTTAAAAATTAAAAGTTAAAAATGCAAAATTAACTCCATCTCCTCCCCCTACTACTAGCAGGGGAATTTAGTATGTGAAGCATCTGAAGCAGAATGGGATTACACAGCAATGTCCCAAGACACCAAGGCAGTACCCTGAGTGGCTAATACTGATCTTCAGGATCACAACTTTCAGAATTCATCCCCAGCCTCAAAAAGTCTTTTCCCTGAGTTCTTAAATGCATCAGCTCAGCAATAACAACTCTTTCTCGTTACGGTCAGTATTACAGATGGGGACCGGCCAGAGCATGTCAGGAGGAGGTATTTGAGACTGGACGGAATGGGCGTCTCCCGTTCGTCTCTCCTTCCTTTCGACCGGATTCCTATAACTTTTAACGATTCTTGGATATGTAGCCGGTGAAAACTTTTTCGTGATGGGCACGAGATCCAACAGCACCTGTTGGACTTCCAATTAGAACGTGGCTCTTAAAGGCGTACGAGCCTTTCTGGTCCAAAAACGGGGCAGGCAGTTTCTGTCGCGTCTATTTCTTCCCTTCACGACAGCATCTCCACCTAACCTTCTTTCTAGGAATATATCATATTTTCTCCGTTCCCGATTTCTGCCCTCTGCTGTCTTCATCATTTGCAAATCACTAAATGTAACCAAGAAAGCCGTCCACACAACCGAAGCGTTTTCCACCCTCTCGCTTGGCTGGACGCGGGGTAGCCATTCCTACACTGGGAATCCAGCTCGGATTTTGCGGGTGTCTTGGGAAAGCAAAGCTCCTTTGGCGGGGAAGCCTTTGCCGGGGCTTCAAACCTCGGTTCCAGTGTTCAGTCCGGGCAGGGACTGGAACCAACGTAGCTCGAGATGCCCAGGCGCGGCTCTAGCGTTCGCTCCGCCGGGCGCACGCTCAGCTCGGCGGCCGTGGATCAACCTCTCGGCCAGAGTAGTTTGACGGGAGATCATAATCCGGGATTGCTGCCGGTGGCCGCGCAGAGGTGGGGTGGGGGTGGGGAGGGGGGTCAGTCTGGGGCAGCGATTCCGACCTCTCGGAGTTGGCGTCGCCTCGATTGCTGGGGAGCAAATCCACTTCGAGCCCGGCCGCTGCAGCAAATCCGCTTCTGTTCGCTAGGCTGGGAGAAAAGGGAGGAGGGCTGGGAAAGGGGGCGACTGCGAGGCGGCTCTGCCTCTCGTGGCTGCGCGCGGTTGAAAGCCAGCCGGCTCGGGGAGGACCGTCCCTTCGCTCCCAATTCTTCTATGATTTCGGCCACAAAGTGCTTCGGGAAGGTGCTTTTCCAATGAAATTAATAAAGGGTTTTCTAGCAAAAAAGAAAAAGCAGATAAAAAGTACCTGATTTTGCTGAATTTGAAGGGGCGGGATTAAGGGGTGGTGGATAAAACTGCAGTTTTCCCCAAGCACAATGCGAAGTCTGCGCATTGCCAGTTCAGAGCCTTATTTTACACAAACCCCACATACACCATGGGATACCTTCCAGCGCACTGACTTGGATAGTGTGCTTGCACAGGAAAGCTTATACCCAGAATTAAACTTTGTTGGTCTTAAAGGTGCCACTGGATTCAAACTTTGTTCTGTTGCTTTGGAAAAAGTGCAGAAAATGGCAACTCAAATGATAAAAGGGTTGGAACACTTTCCCTATGAGGAAAGGTTAAAGCGCTTAGGGCTCTTTAGCTTGGAGAAAGGACGACTGAGGGGTGACATGATTGAGGTTTATAAGATTATGCATGGGAAAGAGCAGGTAGAGAAAGAGGTACTTTTCTCCCTTTCACACAATACAAGAACTCGTGGGCACTCAATGAAATTGCTGAGCGGTCGGGTTAGAACGGATAAAAGGAAGTACTTCTTCACCCAAAGAGTGGATTAACACTTGGAATTCACTGCCACAGGAAGTGGTGGCAGCTACAAGCATGGACGGCTTCAAAAGGGAATTAGATAAGCATATGGAGCAGAGGTCCATCAGTGGCTATTAGCCACAAGGTATAGATAGAGAACTCTGGGGCAAGTGATGCTCTGTCATCTTAGTGCTTGGGGGGGGGTCAACAGTGGGAGGGGTTCTAATGTCCTGGCCTTACTGGTGGACCTCCTGATGGCACTGGTATTTCTGGCCACTGTGTGATACAGAGTGTTGGACTGGATGGGCCTTTGGCCTGATCCAACATTGGCATCTCTTATGTTCTTATGCTTCAGACCAACACAGCTACCCTACCTGAATCTATGGACAGATTCTGAAAGTTAAGCAGGGTCGCCCTTGGTCAATCCTTGGATGAGAGACCTCCAAGGAATACCAGGGTCGCTACACAGAGGCAGGCAATGGCAAACCACCTCTGTTAGTCTCTTGCCATAGGTCACCTGTCACTTGACAGCAACATATGTGCGTGTGGGTGCTCATGATAATGGAGTCAAACACCATGGGCACACATACATGCACACAAACACTGGCTCTCTCACTCACACACCTGTGTGTGTGTGTGTGTTTATACACACCAGCATGATGGGCATATCGTATGTGTTGAAAAGGCAATTCTCATAAACAAATCTGCTTTCCCAATATTTGTTCCAGATTTCTTAGTACACTCTTCCTTGAAACCATTTCCGATGGCTTACTCCAGGTCTGGTTTGGGCTGCAAGGTCTTCAGGGCAGATGCATGTTGATAATCAGACCTGGTATATATAAATAACCTTATTTCCACTTGTTTAGCAACCTCATGACCAAGTATAGATGTAGATGTATAAGCTTACATTCCTTCCCCCCCCCCTGTTTAGTTTCCACCTAAAATAACTCCCAGATGGCTGAATTCTGAACTTCTTCTTGGGATCCCATCAGTACATCCTAATCCTAAAGACAGTTTTCTCAAAATAAACCCCACTATGGCCCCGGTCACACGGCAAAGTTGCCGCGGGAGAGGCACGGATGGTGGGTGGATTATCCGGGCGCGATCACACCCCAACATCTGGGAAGTGGAGCGCCCCCGTGGCTTACTGCCAACAATGCGAGTTAAAAAACTAGTACCTCCAAGGTACTAGTAAACGTTTGCCATGGGCTGCCTCCAGACCTCCATGGTGTGATCACGCTAGTGCGCGAAATTCCCCTCCGGTTCCTGCCGGCGCCGAGGGAAGGACTGGTGGTGTGCCGCAGGCGAGTTTGATCGGTAATCGCAGATCAAACTGGGCCGGGGAAATTAGCCACGCCTCCCCCCGCGATATCCGGCCCGTGTGACCGCGGCCTATGTAGACCTGACTAGTAGGATTCTGCATAGGACAGCTCTCCTTATTACTCTAGGAGCTTGCCTTAGAGGGAGTTGGCGGCAGGAATAGAGAAAGTATGTTATGTTTTTGCAGGTATCATGCAAAGCACAATGCTGGCTCTTTCTTTCTACTTTACTTTTGCAAATTGAACAAAAGGCCTGCTGTGATGATGTTCTCCTAATATTGGGTATCTGAGACCTCGGAGATAAAGACAGAAATAGCTATAGGCTGCACAAAGCGACAAACAGCAACAGGTAGCCATAGAAATAGATAAAAGCGAAAGTCTTTGTCCATGTCTGTGGCTAAAGAACCCGACAATATTCATTCATTTTACTGATTTCTATTCCACTTTCTTCACTGAAGATGCTTGAGGTGGCTTACAATGAGACACCACCATTAAAAATAGCATGGTGAAATCACTTTTTTAAAACATCAGAAAGCCTGGGTTAACAGGTATGTCTTTAGTTGGTTCCAGAAACCTAGCATATGGTGCCAGTTCCATAACGAAGAGATTCGTTGCTGTTAGTGACCCGCATCTTCTCCACTCATCTGCCTGGTGAAAGAACTATATGGTGGGATGTCATAATGTCCGGTGCTCTACATCCCTCAGTCCAAAATTGGCTGTTGTTTGATGCTGTACTCATCATCTGGTTCTGTACTCATAACTTCTACACCAAATCTCCATTTCATCTGCAAACTTGCATTTAATTTTTTTTAATGCACCTCTTCTTGGCTTTGAACTTCAGTGGACATGCTTATTAAACACATTCCTATTTGAACACATTCCTATTTGAGAATATGCTCTACTGAACATGAATGTGGTTAGACTGCATCAGTCCCAAATCTGAGACAGAAAGCCAAGCCAAGTTGCAGCCAATTTATCGTGATCCGGTAGGGTTTTCAGGGCAAGAGACATTCAGAGGTGATTTGCCATTTCCTGCCTCTGCATAGTGACCCTGGTATTCCTTGGTGGTCTCCCATCCAAATACTGACCAGGCCCGACCCTGGTGAGCTTCCAATATAGAGAAAAACAAAGAGGAAGATTAGTGTTTAAGAGAGATGTTCTCTTAGAGAGTCAGTTTGGTGTAGTGGTTAAGAGTGCAGACTCTAATCTGGAAGAACTGGGTTTGATTCCCCACTCCTCCACATGCAGCTGCTGGTGTGACCTTGGGTCAGTTACAAGTTCTTTCAGAGCTGTTCTCTCTCTCAGCCCCACCTACCTCACAGGGTGTCTGTTGTGGGAAGGGAAAGGGTTTGTAAGCCACTCTGAGACTCCTTTGGGTAGTGAAGGGCAGTGTATAGATCCAATCTCTTCCTCTTCCTCCTCCTCCACCTCAATGAAAAGGGGAGTACTCATAATGGCTTTCAGTACCTGTTTCTTTCCTCATTCTTTGAAACTCCAGTTGGCTATCGCCACTTCACATCTTGTCAGATGAATCAGCTTTAGACCCCTTTGGAATATTTTTGGTTCTGCTACCAAAATAGAAAACCTACCTTACATTTTGAACTGTCTTTAGGGCCAACAGAGCCCCCTTGGGACAAAAGAATTAGTCAACTTATCCAACCTATCAACCTATCCAATATTTCACTCCCTAGAAGATATTTTATTTAGATACAGATCAGTACTTCTCAAAGGTTGTCCCCTAGTACGTCATGTCAAGTCATGTTTAACTAGTTTTATGTTGGTCATATTGGATAAGGCCATCATAATATCCACAGGTACAGAATTTTAAAAGTAGTAAATGCACATGAAATCGGTCACATGTCTCAACCACTCTATCCATCCAGTAAACAGAAGAAGATACCCTAAGTGTAATTGACAGATTACAGAGGTGATTCATCTTTAAGTTAATTGGCCAGGAAGCAATCCTGTTCAGGGTCACAGGCAGCCATTTTTGCCAGATAACAGGACATGAAGAGCAAGTCTAGAAATGAATGGTTCCTTCCTTTCGAATGAGTAAACACAGCTTCAGGCTGTCCCAAGCAGGATCACTGAGAGAATTTATGAGCAGCAATGCAATCGGGGCCATCATGAATAAATTCCACCTCACTCACATTTTGAAATTGATAGATGTTGTTTTCTGTGTCCATCTCTGCTCTAGCATGACCCCACTTCCCACTCACCCCCGCCAGCCACCTTCATCCATATAGTTCCCCAGGGCCGTAGCCAGGATTTTGTAATTCGGGGAGCCTTTAAATAAGTCGGGGTGCACTGACATCACAGAATAAAAAATAAAATAAAGATAAAATTTTAAAAACTCACTTTTGCAGTGTTTGCAGTCTGCTTGCCTACACAGGGAAGCAAGCTGCGCTTGGGGAAGGGGCGGCAGTAGGGAGTCCTCCAGGTAGCCCAGAGTTGGGAGTCTCCCAGGTGGCCCAGAGACTTGGGGGGCCTGGGGGCCTTGGCAGGAAGTCAGGGGGCCTTGGCAGGAAGTCGGGGGGGGGAAGCCCCGAAATGCCCCACTGTAGCTACAGGCCTGTCGCTCCCCATCCACAGGAATATTCGGAATCCGTCTGGGGTGGATTTTTTTGGGGGGTTTCTCTGCTCTGCTTTTGGCCACTTAAATACTCAGGAGCTGCAGCTAAGCTAACCTTCCTCTAGACCCCTCTCCCTGATGACTACATCTGAAAATCTTGCTGTGGACTCTCAGGTCTGTTGCCAAAGACTGGCACTTTGGCTTCCCCCCCCCCCCACTGGTGCTCTTATATCAGGCTGAGAAGAACCCCACTGAAAGAGGAAGACGATCCTTACAAAAAGCAGGACATTGTGCCCTTCATTTCCAGCAGCAAGTCCCCTGATCCAGCAGGCCTTGTCTGCAGAGTGGTTGGATGCAGATAGCTGGCGGGAAGCAGCCAATGTATATAGCCTGCCTTCTGGGCAACACTGCTGGAAAGTGTCAGCAAGGCACAGTTGACTTATGGCAACTCTGCAGGGTTTTCAAGGCAAGAGATGCTCAGAGGCCGTTTGTGCAACCCTGGGCTTGCTAGGTGGTCTCCCATCCAAATATTAACCAGGGCTGACCCTGCTTAGCTTCCAAGATTTGAAAGTTTAAGGCTAGCCTGACATCAAGGTAAAGGCAGTCCAAACTTGACATGTCTAAAACCTAAGGGAGGAGTCAATGTGAGACATGGTGTGTGTGTAAAGCGCCATTAAGTCACTGCGAATTTATGGTGACCCCAGCAAGGGGCTTTCAAGGCAAGTGAGAAGCAGAGGTGGTTGGCCATTGCCTTCCTCCTCTGCAGAGTCTTCTCAGGCAGTCTCCCATCCAAGTATGGACCCCGCTTAGCTTCTGAGATCTGCCCAGATTGGGCCATGCGCCCTTCCTCCAAAGGGCCGCTTTTCTTTCGGAGAAGCCTGGGTTCAAACAGCGGAGCAGGCAAGCTCTCCACTGCGTCTCCCGAAGTATTCACGCACTCTTGAGCCACTGCGATTTTTAGGGAGGGGTTATATAATGTGCTGCGATAAGTCTTCTCTTAGCCGCGAGCTGCCATTCCCGAAGGCGTGGACTGCAGCTTCTCGCACAGGACGAGAATGCTCGTTTCTCTGGATTTCCCGGGGAAACTCCGTGCGTGTGCGCGCGTGTGGAATCTCTCCTTGCTTCTGCCTCTCGTTTTACAGCTATGAACGGTCACATCACACCCTCGCCACTAAGGAACCAAAACGACCGAGTGCGCCCCGCTTCAGTTCCCGCAGTCGCACATACAGACGATCTCCCCGGACTTGACACGCGCCTCGCAACCCGGTCGGGGTAGGGAGAGGGCGAGTGCCCCCCCCCCCACGCCGTGTTCCGAGTCACGCCTGGCGTTTCTGGGCATGAAAGGCGTGCCTTCCTCGTGCCCTCGAGAATGAGAGGTGACCCCGGTTTACTCGGAAGTCAGCCTGGCCGCTGTGGCTCCGCCGCCGTCTCCTCCGAACCCCTCCGCGTCCCGTTCTGCGGGCGCCGGAGGGGGGCGCGAGGCAGGCAGTCCGGGCCGGGAGTCCAGTTCGGGTTTTGCAGGTGTCGCCTGGGAAGGCAGCGCTCCATTAGTGCGGCGTTCGGGGTGGTGGTGGTGGTGCTGGGGGGG
>NW_015164703.1:358619-359093 GCF_001447785.1 Gekko japonicus
GAAGTGACCTGGGGTCGGGTCTCTTCCCCCCCCCAGGTAGGGCTCTTGGGAAGGGAAGGGGGAGCGTCAGGTTGGGGTGGCTCGTCGCTTCCGACCTCGCCCCCCCCCGCTGGCTTCCTCGGGAGTCAGTCCCGCCGGAGCTGAGGGGGAGGGGCGGGTGCCCTGCGCCCGCCGCAGCCCGGGAAAGAGCCGCGGGTCGCCCTCCCCCCTCCTTGCTTCCCACGCCGCCTCCTGCACCCAGCCAAGCCCCGGAAACTTAAAGCAGGACGGTTTCTCCCTCCCTCCCTCCCTCCCTCTGCCCGGGGCACCCCGTGCTCTTCTCGCCCGCCCGCGCCGTGTCGGTGGTGCGTTTGCTGGGGGGAAAGCCTGGGTGCCGCGGGTGGCGGTCTGGCGGGGCTGCTGAGCCCTTTGCAAGGGGAGCAGCCTCCGGAGCCGAAGCGGCTTCCCTCCCTCCGGGAACGAAAGGGCGGCGGG
>NW_015164703.1:359157-360825 GCF_001447785.1 Gekko japonicus
GACGACCCCTGGTCGCCGGGCTAGTCAGTCCCGGTCCCGGAGACCCGCGGGGCGGATCTTCCCCTTGGAGCCCGGCGGGCACCTGGGCAGGCAGGGGCAGAGAGGGGAAAGGCTGCTGGGCACGGCCTGCGACTCCCCTCCTGCGCCCGTGTTGCTATGCAGCTGCCTGCATCCCGTGTGTGGTGGCTTCAGGGATGGTGCCCTTCCCGTTTCTCGGGCACGTCTATCAGACCCACACGTTGACCATTTAAACCTGGCCTCTTCCCCCCTGACGGTAACTCACACTCATGCTTTTCTCTCCCCCCCCCCCCCCGCGCACAAAACGTTTTCCTCCTCCAGTTTTCTCCGGGAGTGCCGGAGTTCAGGGTGACTTCAGAGTCGGAGGTGTGTGCCTGAAGTCTAAGCAGCCAGACAAGCTTGTGCTTCCCCCTGTTTTTGTGCAGGGGAAGGTCTGCTATTGTCCACTGATCTGGTGGTCGCCGTGTGCCGGTATTTGTAAGCTGTACCACCACCACCCACCCCCAATTGTAAGAAAGCCACAATGTCATTTTGAGTATGTCAGAAGTGGCTCCAAACAAGAGGCAAATAGAGGTGGCCACCTCCAGCGGATTGTTGCAGTCATTCAGCCGAGTGGGGGAAGAGAGTTGATCAGAGGGGCGCAATGTGGCTGGGAAGTTGTTCTGCATGCAAACCTTGAAATGAATTGGGGCTAGGCAAGAATGCAGGAGTACTCTTGAACAGGTTCTGTTCCTTTTCAGTGGGGCTTGTGCACCAGAATTTCTCAGTGAATTGAATACCATGTTAACTAGCAGAAAGAGATGCCGTTTTGATTTTTCCCTCCTTGGACTCCAACATGTCTTAAGGCAGCCTGACGGAAATCTCAGAACTGTTGCCCAGTCCCAAGTGTCTTTATGTAGGTAGTGCTATCCAGCAGCCACTTGATCCAGAGTGTTTACACTGCCAGTTATCCCTCTGTTAAGTCACTGTGACAAAGCTGACTTCAGTGTTTGATGTGTTTCATTTGAAGTCATTGACCCAAGGTACAGTACTTGCCAGTTTTTATGCCAGTATTCCCAGGAGAAATGATGCTTTGCAGATTTTGTAAGTTTAGAACAGTATCTGAATGGATTGTTGAGTCCTTTCTCACTTTCTTTTGACTGCTGTGCTGAAAACTAGGAGGGAAATGGCATTAAACTTCTGTCAAAGCTTGTAATGAGACAGATTGGGGGGGGGAGAATTAATACCTTCGCACACCAGTAGGAGGATGGCTTTAAGGGTTTAATTTGGGGAAGAAAATACGTTTGCCAGTTTGCCCAACAACATGTGGCTGATTGGAGGAGATAGAAAGAGAAATTCTTCTGAACTTCTGTTAAATGAATAAATGAAGGAAATTGGTAATGAACCAGCTCATGTGGTGAGGCTACCAGTCTGATGAACTCCTTGTCTTTTTATCTTGTAACATCTGAAATAAATATGGGGTTAATTGGGCAAACAAAGCAGGCTCAATAAAGACAGGCAAATGGGAAGATAATCTGATTAGTACGGGCAAGGTGGGGAGATCAGGCACAGCACCATGAATGGGACAATTAGCTGGCTGCTAGATCTCTTTTGTTGATTAGCCAGCTTGGACAGACTGATATGCCTGAGAGTTGATCCTCATTCTCCTTT
>NW_015164703.1:360881-394411 GCF_001447785.1 Gekko japonicus
CTAGCCTAAAACATGGTCTGCCCAAAGGAATTTGTTCGTATATACAGAGTAATGCAGTTCCTGTTTAAATATATATTACGAGCTCTTTTTTTTCACTGAGAATAAATCTCTAGCCATGTTCTTATTATAGCCTGAAGATAACAGTAAAGTATCCATCTCCGAATCATCGTTATGTCTGCCCATGTCTCTGTGTCCCTTGGTGAATGTTTTGCTAGTCTTACCTCGAAAGCAGTTGAGTTTCTACTGTACTTGCCTACTGCATTAGGAGGCATTTCCTTTGCAAGTGGTGTTTGAGGGCAGCCTCCGTGAACTTTCCTTGCTGCGTATCAGTAAGCCTGATAATAAATGATAGAAAGAAGTCCCACTTGCGTATTTATGCTGCATAACAAAGATAATCAGATGAGAAACCTATTTACATGGTTACCATGGAAAGAAAGAAAAAGATGAGAGCGTGCACACAGAAATTTACTTTTATTCTATGCATAGCTGAGAAATAATGGCTCCATGGCCAGTAGTGGACCCACTGCACCAACTCATCATGGTTCTTGTTTTGCAAGGACTCAAGAGACTCAACACAAAACAATTATGCATTTGCACAAGCTGCCTCTTTCAGCTTCAGGGACCCACTTTGTGTAGCTTCTGAAGCTTCAATGAGAGATCCCTGAATCTAGCACTTGAGCAAACTGTTTGTTTGTGGTAAACTTTTAAGGAACTTTTAGAAGCACTGTACCAAACTGCTAAGTGTTCAAAAAAAGTTCCTAGAGATCTGGATTGATTATAAGGTGTCTGAAGAGTTGCTGGTTTAGGGATAGTTGATGATGTCACACATTGTGTATGTTGTATGTGTTAGAGAAACTCTTTCCTAGTGCCCCCCCCCCATTATATTGGCCAAGAAAGAACGAGGACAGAAGAAAGTCTTAGATATTCTTCTAACGGAAGCTATGTTTTGGCTTATGACTCCCCCCCCCCCCCCCATAACTGAAACTGAATGTTGCTTGTACAAGCAGTTTGCATTAATGGAAATTGGCTGGTGTTATGAAGAAAAATTCCACTGCACTGACGGCACTGTGGAGGGGGGGGGGGGTAGGGCACCAGATGCCTTGAGGCTTGTGAAGTTTTGTGGTGGGAGAAGATCTTGCAGTATTAGAGTCAGAGACACTTTACTCCTACTCGTAGAGATCTGATGTAGTAGCTGCCCAAACTACTATGGTCCTTAATGGCAGTTGTGGAACATAGGGGTGCTTGTCTACAGTAGCTGCCACGCCCCAGTCCTGCCTTCTTCTTTTGCTCACTGTCTCTAGGAGGGAGTCTGAGAAGCCTCATTTTAGTTATGCACACAGTAGTAAGTTCAACGCATGTGTTTGCATGCAAGGATTGTGTATGATCACACAGAGAAGAGATTGCTGCCAGTGGGTCTGGGGAGTAAACTTGGAGGGTGGAGTAAGTTTATTATACGGGGGATTCAGTTTAAAAGCTTGGAAAATACCAGATACTGTAATAACTTTGTAATAATCCTGGACCTGGCTACAGTTGTCCTAACAAAAAACCCTGAGGGTGGGGTTTTTTTTTGTATTAGCAGTTCACATTTGATTTATGGTGTGTTAATAGTGATGTTAATGCTCTTTATAAACAGTACAATACCTGGGGTTTTTACACTGAAATGCCCATAGGTACAGTTGGGATTGACTGAGAATCTTCTGGAATGGAAGCCAGTAGAAAGTTGTAGGTGCTTCTGTGACTCTAGTCACTTGGAAGGGATGAACCTCTGTTCTCTTCAGATGGGGGACACCGATAATAATTTTTGTAAAACTCCTACTCCATTTCTGAATTATGCATGGCATTTCTTTGTTTTGCTTGTTACAATAATACAAGGATCATGAACTGCACATGGGCATTTTGAACTTAACTTGCACTATGTAATGGATGAGAGAGAACTCAAGCTTGCCACATCTGGAGGAACTATAACATGCTCTGGAAATATGATACTGACCTAATAAATGTATAGGAATGAACACCGCTGCACAAAGAAAGAACAGATATCTGTGATTTCTGCTGGGGATGGTGGTGCGCTTATTTCCAGTTTGTTTTCGTCTGTCTGTACCCCTCATCTGTTACAGGAAATGATAGATGCTGACAGTAGATCATGGTACGAGGGTACGCCTCTGGGATGGTTAGAACAAAAGTTAAAACTTTGAGGCCACTATGTCGAACTGTTTGTTTTTTTGTGACCAATATGATGGTCTTACCAAGCACTCTTAGTTACCAGTTAGGCTTGGTGAAGGCTTTTTCTTCACACTATCAGTTAATCTAACGTCTATCACAGCTATGACACCCTTTCTGTGCACTTTGATTACCACACCACACATAGATCATTCCATCTACAGTAGGGTCTGTGTGGATAGGCCATGAGTACCTTGGCTAAACCCTTCAGCAGATCAGGCCAGTAGCTACAGCAGGGAATCTTGGGGCTAGGCCCCCTGATTTACTGGCAAGGCCCCACAACTTCCCATCCAGCCCAAGGCCCCCTGAGTGGCGGGGGTGCGGGGAAGAAGCTGGGTATTCCTGCGCAGCTGTCTGGCATAAAGGAACAGCAATGGTGGCAGCGCGAAGCCAGACAGCACCTCTCTATTTCTCCCAGAAAGTCTATTTAACTTTAATTAAATTACTTCTAATTTGATTAGCCAGTGCCCCCTAAGACATTTAAATGCTCCCCAACTAAAAAAATCTTGCCTACGGGCCTGGTGTGGATGCTACATGTAAGGGACAAAGACCTGCCACTTTTATCCAAATCCTCTCCTCCCTCCTGTGTGTTGATAGTCCTGGGGTCTGGTGTTCTGCTTGTTTTAAGAAAATCTAAAGCTCATGGTTAATGCCGAGCCTTGATTTTCTGGCCCTTTTTATTGTTCTTATATAAAATAGTAGACATAACACATCAAGAGGATTCAAATTGCAAATCTGTTTTAGCTTTTGTGGAATCCAAACCCAATCAAATAAATACTCAAAATGAAAATGTCTCCTGGTTTCCTGGAACTTAGTAACAGAGTCTTTCTTTTGTCTTTTCTTTTAAAGAAAACCATCCTGGAATGGTTTCAATTTTATTTGCTTCTAATAACATGGGTTTCATAATTATCAAGGATTTTGCCCTGTTTCTTCTCTTGAGCTTTTGAAGTAGGGCATGGATGCCTTGGGCATTTCTGGAGTCCTTTCTCCTTCTCTTTCCACTACCTCTTGGAAAATAAAATTACTAATTGAGTAATTGATGGATTTTTTTTTTAGCCCTGTCTCAAGAGAGATGTACCACTAAACACAAGAATAAACCATTCTGAATAAAGCTTTTAAAGGTATCTTTATTATTAACCAGGAAGAGAATTATAACTTTCTATTCTATTGTGTTACTAATCTCTATTTTAATATTTCAGAATGTGTGCATATGTGATTTTTTTTTTTCATCCAGTGGTCAGGATTTTCTATCATATTTCCTGGGGAGAATTTGTTAGATGTGAGCCAGAGCTTAGAGTCCCTAGGTTGTTAGCTTTTATGAAGCTCAACTATCCTGAGTAAAAAGTAAACACCACAGTCTTTTAGACATACTTCCTGTTATTTCTTTAAAGTGTTTATACTCTGCCCTTCATCATAAAGTCCAGGTGACTTTTAGTGATTTGAAGCAATGCACATAAAAACTAAAACAATAATTTGTAACAAAACACTTCCATAAAGTCAAATAAAAAAATTAAAATCAGCCAATACTTTGCTTCTGGATTGAACAAAAGTTTTCCTAAACAGAAATGGCATAGGCTGCCATCCATGCACTCATATAGTCTCTTTAAAGGATATTGAAATAAATGGGATTAAACTGGTCTAACTGCATGTAGGATTGCATCCCGAGGTGACAGTTGCAGACAGCTATATGATGGCTATGGAAGAAGCATCTACTACTTGGCCGGAGGCATTAGAGAAATCCTTACTGCAATCAATCCCCCAGTAGAATGGGAAAGCCATTTTTCCATTTCCCGGTAGCTTTTTTTGTTCTGCCAGTTGATGGATTTCAGTAAAAAAAATTCAAAGAATCTTTGTGGGCTCATCTTTCCTTGGTCACCACATTGGTTTAGGAGTGTAGCTTTTGCTTGCCGGCGATAAGTGTTTCTAGGAAGGCCATTCTTCAGGACTGGAAGCACCACAGGAAAGCTTTACGTGACACTTTGCAAGAGGCTGAAACAGGAGCAGGACCATAACCAAGGTGCCTTGGATGGCTGACGTGTGGGAGCATCTTCCTAACCAGGCATGCCCTTGCATGTTGCGTGAACTTTTTTAAAAAAATCAGTCTCAGGTCCCTACATC
Organism: Gekko japonicus; assembly: GCF_001447785.1. NCBI lineage: Eukaryota > Metazoa > Chordata > Lepidosauria > Squamata > Gekkonidae > Gekko > Gekko japonicus. The sequence continues at coordinate 365,220 of NW_015164703.1, forward strand.
TCCTTGTTGGGCGCATATGCAGATTTTCAAGCGATTGCATTAGAATGAAGTTATGTGCTAATATAGGAGATAAAGGAGTTGAGAAAAGCAAATGAAGATATGAGTAGTCCTCAAAAATTTGGAAAAATCACTACAAGACTGGTGATGGAGACAACTGTAGTAAATCCTTAGCTCCTCTGAATGTACGTTGTGCTGGCTGCCCTTCCAACAAAAAGTCCTGGATAGCAGATATACATGTATCTGCTATTTACCCATCCAAGGCTTTTTTGATTGCCTCTTCTTTGGACCTGAGACTTAGGGACAGGGGCTCCTTCTTATGGCAGCAAGTTGAAATCTCAGCACAATTTGCTGTCCTGCTGTACTCTTCTGTGTCTTCAAGAAGAAGACATTTGTAGTCTCAGAGCGGTTTGTAGTCATTTGTAGTCTCAGAGCGGTTTACAGACTCCTTTCCCTTCCCCTCCCCACAACAGACACCCTGTGAGGTAGGCGGGGCTGAGAGAGCTCTGAGAGAACTGCTATTTCAAGAACAGCTCTGACAGAACTATGGCTTGCCCAAGGTCATCCAGCAGCTGCAAGGGGAGGAGTGGGGAATCAAACCTGGTTCTCCCAAATTAGAGCCCACTACACCAATCTGGTATATAATTGCTGCAGATGTAAATAGGTAATGGTAGGCACCATGGTTAATTGCCATGCTGAGTTTTAATTTTTGTGTGTGTGTGCATTAAATTATTGGATGCTTCAAAGCCACATAATTATGAATGACTGCATTCACAGATAACACATAGTACAATTTGTAGACATGTGCAGAAGTACTACCATTTATGCCACAAATCAATGTTACGTCACCTCCCCCTGCCCCCGTGACATCATCAGGTCTCACCCTGTGCCTTATGGTAGTGAGGATTTGGCAACCACTAAAGGCTACTACTACTGGGAGACTTTTGCTGGCCAGCCCAGAGGATGTCACTGCTGATTACTATCTGTAATGAAACAAGAAAACGCTAGTTAAATTTGGGTTAACTGCCAGAGTAATGCCAAGTATCAGGAACAAACAAACCACTCATACCCATGACTACTGAGAACTTCCTTTTGCTTTGATATACCATCTGAGCATTTAGCTTGCTAGGAACTTACTGAACTTTTCTGTTTTGTGCCTTTCATCATGCATTTGGAAACTTTCCACTGGGCATTGCATACTGTGACCACTTTTCTTTATAGTGCAGCATTCAGGTACCTTGGTGACACACATAGTAATGACAGATTTATAGGCTGAGGATGATGGTGAAAAAGCTGGGCTTGAAAGTAGAGGCCAAAGGTTATACATATTACACTGATTTGGTTTCATTTATTCCATGTGTTAGTGTGGGGGGGAGACTGTATTGTTAAATGTTAAAAAAAAACCCAGAAGAGTCTATAATTAAATTAAAGTGATAATTCCAAAAGAGGGGAATAAAAGGAGCCATATGTGCAGATATTTACCCTAACTCACTGTATGAGCCACAGCAGCAGTTTGAAAATGCTTGGTGTGGAAAAAGTGAAATATAATATGTGAATATGCTAACCTTCTGGGGATACTCTTTTTAATTAAGCACCTAAATGCATCCTGTTGCAAAAAAAAAGGAGGAATGAGGTTGGAGAAACAAGGACTTAATTATCTTGATGCATCAGTGAGCCAGTTCTGTTTGATATGTCAGATGTAACTATTTGTATTAGTAAAAGAAGTGCTGAGTAGGGTTTCCCTGCAAACCAGTTTGTGACATATTTTTCCCCTCCTGTACTGAGCTCATGAACACTTGATAGATTAAGCAAGATTAATAATTTGGTGCAGAATCTGACACACTTCCATTTTATTATGCTGATAAATCCTTGGCTGATAAGTCCTTGGCCAAGTAAACTGCAAACTCAAGCAAACCATTCTGAAAATGATGGTATGTAAAATGCCTCTTATTGGTGGCATCCCTGGCAACCTGTCTCTAATGGTGTAAAACAGAAACCACTAATGCTGAACTGCAACAGTACACCTCCCCCCAGGATAGCTGTGAAGTACAGGTTGTTGTCTGCTACTTCTGCATGCTTATTATAGCCTTATTCTTAGCTGTAAAATAATTGGATTTAATCAATTGGTCAGTGAGCATTTATGTTTCTTTACTTTTTTAATGTGTCGTTGGTTATATGGCACTTGTGAGTCATAATTTGATGTGTTCTTCCTTAGAATGAGATAGCCAGCCTCTGCAATGGGAAACATTAAACATGTTAAATTATTTTATTTTATTTAGCTTTCAGGGGGAGAGTTAGAAATGACTTGACAGCAACACTAAAACTCAAAGGCAGACAATGGATTCTCTTCTCTGTCTACAGAAGGAAAAAAAGTAAACTTGAATTGCAGCAATGATATCAGGAATTTTCAAATGAATAGATTGTTTTGGTCATCTGTTTTTATTTATTTTAAACATTTATTAGCCGCCTTTTCCCCTTGCATAACTCAAACCGGTCTACAATACACTGTTGGTATATAACATAAGACAAATATTCTACAATTTGATAATATTTCTTGCTAGTTTTAAATATGTTTATGTCATTCTGATCTCCTGGAATAGGGTGGGACAAAAATCAAGTTTCCAGCCCAATTTGAACAACATTCTTAGACGCAGGCTTTATGGTCTACATTACATCTAACTTCCAAATACTTGTGGGATCGTGTAGTTTTAGCAGTGCTGTGGAAGAATTAAGAATGCAGAGGATGACAAACCTGACACTTGGCAGAAATAGATTTTAATTCCAAAAAACACAAAAGTTCCTCTCCTCTCTTTTAATTTTTACTTGCTGTGCATGCAGCCACTCAAAAATATATGTTTTTCTCAAGCCCACTGAAATAGCTTATGTTTGCTCATGGCTGTAGCTGTGTTCTTTCTCGAACAGCCCTCAGTTCTTATAAAGATGCCAACATGGATAGGTTAGGTCCCAGGTAAGCATTTCCACTTAGCATAAGGGTAGAGAACACCTTTGCAGTGCAATCCTAATCAGGTTTACTTTGAATCCCACTCAAGTCTACTCAATGCAGTTTATTCCCTGCAAAGTGTTCTAAGGATTGTTAGAATGCTATGTAACATTGCAACCCCTTACAGTGTGCTATTAAATTTTTGGGGAAATGTTCATTGTTAATGAACCCAAATTGGTTTCTAGAGTAAAACGTTGTTTTGCATGATGGTCTTTGTGAGAACTTAGGGTTTGCAGGGTAAATTTTATCCATACACTCAGTTTTGAATGTTTTACTGTCTTGTCTAGTATGCAGTTCTTAGCCACCCAGTGGAGATGTTCAAGTCTAGCAGGCACTGTTTTTGACATCCACAGTGATAAAACAGCAGCTACATTGCCTGTCATTTTCATTAGCCTGCTCTTTCCTTAAGACTCTGCTTTCAGTGATGAAACAGTATGAGCTTTTAAAGGCCAAGTCAGGGATCAAATGTGAGAAATAAAAGAGACAGGCAGGCCTTTTTCACCTAGTACCCTCAATGTATTCTCAGACGGAAGCATAGTTCAGGACTAACTGCTTTCAAGGACTCAAAAGGAACACTAATACAGTAAGTGATTTATTGCAAGTACTCCACGGAGCCCAGTCTCAAGATCAGACCTCTCTTGAGCTCATTCTATCATAATATTGTTGAACAGGCAATCTCAAGGAAACAACATTAAGCCTCTGGGATGCAAATTTTTATCTAAGCAATGACTTAATTTGCAGCATTCTGCAATTAATATGTTGAGCGTGTAGGGGGGAAATGAGTTGAAAATGGAAACAAATGTAAGCAGGGAAGTGTCAGATTCATTCTAACTTACTTCCTTGATGACCTTCTAGTTCTGCAGAGGCTTCATCTCAGTGTAACAGCTTTAATTATAGGTATGTATAAGTAGTGTTTTTATATTTTTTAAAAAGACGCTAAAAATCTTTCTAAAAGTTTTGTTTTATATTCCTTTATCATACCATTTTTTAAAAATAAGAAAAATGTAGATAATATGTAATGCTTTCCTAAATATGTTTATTCAGAATTTGCATTCAGTTCAATGGGATATTCTCTATTGAGAGTAGGGATAGGCTTGAACAGGCTTACGAGCCAAAATTCGGCATGAACTTGGTCCAGTTTGGAGCCCCTGAACTGATGTTCAGGGAAGGTGTGTTCCCTTCCCTGAACCTTTACTACACTTTTGTACAGTTTTGTTCAGCTGTTTGGGGCTATTTAAACCTAACAGCTGAGCAATGTAGGGTCCTCAGCTGAGCTGTTACATTTAAAGGCCTGCCAGCTGACAGGCAGACCCTCCCCACTGTGAGGTTGAAATGGCTTCCAGCCATTTAAATTTAACAGTGGAGCAAATTCACACATCATCATGTTAGGTTTAAATGGCTGCAAGCCATTAAACCCATCAGTTTCACTAAACCAGAACCGTACTCACCAGTCTGACGGTGTTTGGGTGGGGACCTTTTGGCTCAATTCGGTTCGGGGTTCAGTTCAGGGGCTGTCTCAAACCCTGAACCAAACTGGATTTTTTAGGTTCATGCCCATCCCTAATTGAGACTGTTTCGGATTACAGCCAACACAAATAATTTGCCTAGTCCCATTGAAACTCTCCTAGCTTCCTTTGAAGTTCGTTGGATTCCTGGATGCCATTCTCCGGCTTCTAAATTCTCCTTGAAATTTCATTGTAATCAAAAAAATTTGGCAACGGTACTCCTGGGTCTCATGAATTCTGAATTGCAAATTTGTTTTCATACCAAATTTCAGAACAGTAGGAACAAGCTCCCCAAGTCTGCAGGCATTAGTTTCATATCCACTGTGCTCGTGAAAACAATATGCAAAGTACATAAATTACATTCGCATAAAATGTTTTATTTATTTAGAAAATTTGTATGCTACATCTCCAAAGACCTGTTCACGGCAGCTGACAAGAACAATTGCATCATAAAAACAACTACCATAAAATTAGCACTATGAAAACAAACCATAAAAACAACATTAATCAGCCTAAAATGAAACCCAGAGAAGATCTGTCAGGTTAGAAGCGGATCATAACAACAGCTAAAAATAGACACTCTACTATGTTTCTTGAGAAAATGTTGGCATTTTGAATCTGGGTCCTCGCGCTGAACATGTTGCTCTGTATTGTCTTGCGTCCCTCATGAGAAGGAGAGCTAAAGGTGGCTGGAGATTGCAAAACCATAACGCAATTATATAATGGATTCTACATAGCAGAAAAGTGGACTTCACCACCGAAACTTTAGGACACTGAACATGCTGATGTTTCCATAGGCTGGATCAGGGCACAGCATACGCTATTTACTTGTAAAGCACTTGGGGGAAATAAGAGAGGGTCAAATGTTGATTTTTGTGATGGGAAACATAGGAGAGCCAATTATTTTGCTCACCTCCATCAGTTCATAGTGCAACTCGTATGCAAACCTGAGACTCTATGGCTATGCTGGTTTCCTGAAAGGCGCCTTCCTCTTTGACAGATTTGTAGTGCAGATTGGTTTTTTAAAAAAAGACTACCCTTAAAATACATCAGTCTGTTTTATGGCGCTGAACTTTTTCAGTACTCATTCATGCCTTATCTGTCCTCATAGATGTCTGGTGGAAAAAGGTAATTATTTAAACCCTAAGGACAAAGTAATATTTCATTATTCAGAAACTGGGGACTGCATAATGAATCCAATTTGCTAATTATGTCAGGAACATTAGCCCAGATTTTAATCTTGCTATATAACTTTGCTCTGTGTGGAATACTTATATAATCCTCATTATAACATGGCCAAGTGCCCCTTCTCTGCAATTACTCTTTTAACAAGAGTTTTGTACCTCTTTCTACTGACACCTGTCCTTTGAATTGCCTTTTCAGTGGGTGACAGCAGTGATCTTATCACCACTACTGCCTTGTAGATGTAGTAGTTGAAATGCTTCTTTTTGCGCTCACATTTCATTGTCTTACATTTCAATCTTTTATTTTGATTAATGGTATACTATAAAACTAGGTTTGCCAATCTCCAACTGGGGCCTGGAGATCTTGCTGAATTATAACTGATCTCCAGGCGACCGAGGTCAGTTCCCCTGCAGAAAATGTCAGTTTCAGAGAGTGGAATCTCTGACATCACATCCCTGCTGAAGTTCCTCCCACCCCAAAACCTTGCCATCCCCAGGCTCCACCCCCAAATACCCAGGAATTTCCCAACCCATAGTTGGCAACCTTATGTAAAATATACATGGTAGGTGAGATATAGATGTTTAAATCATGCCATTCATAAGAGTAATTTGGGTTTTGGCTGTTTGTTCCAACATCAAAAAGGTAAACTTAATAATATAGCAGAATGTTCCTTTTCAGAATCCAGTTCTTCTAAAATGTCTGGCTGTCATAATACACTGTTTCCCCCAGGTCTTTGTACATAATGTGGAGAGTGGGGTGAGGGACCCCAGCAGGGTACAATGCCAGAGTCCACCCTCCAAAGCAGCCATTTTTCCAGGGGAACTGATCTCTGTAGTCTGTAGATCAGTTGTAATCAATGTTCCCTCTAAACTGTGGAGTCTTGTGAGCAAAAATTCTACTTTGTGAGTTATGGGCATTAAAGTTGTGAGTGAGCGATTTGACTACTGCACATATTAGTTTGCTCTGGAGCCATCCTTCCTGAGCTAAGACGAAAATGTGTGAGCCGGAGGCTAAAAAACTGTGAGCTAGCTCACACTAACTCAGCTTAGAGGGAACTCTGGTTGTAAAACAGGGAGAACTTCAGGCTCCATCTGGAGGCTGGCAGCCCTAGATGGCACTGTTAACTGTGCCAGTGCTTCTGCCCCCCAATACAGAACTTGCACATGTTCACACACAAAGAGCTTTATAGAGAGTGCTCCTCTCACACAGGGAAGCCACACATTTGGCTGCTTAATTATTAAGTCCTTTAAGAACAATGGAACCAGGCAGTCTAAGAATATGTTTAGAAAATCAGATCTACAGTGCATTTTCTTTTTTATACAAAATGTGTTGCTGAAGAATTCAGTAGAGTTCACCTGGCAGTGGCTGATCACTTCTTTCAATCAGTTTTCATGAAGCAAAGAATTAAAACAAAAAATTCTCAGAGGTTGAAATGTTAAGCGACGTGGATTATCAGTGAATCCTGTAAAGACCATGGTTTGAGTTTCTTCAGTTTCTTTCCTAGGTTCCAGCAGTCTGGGGGGTGGGGGACCCAATAACTGTACATGTTGATTTTGTTTAAGAAAAAAATCACAATCTTGTGTCCTTCTGAAGGGGAATAAAGTTTTGGACAGATGCTGCATGTGTGTATTATTTATTTATTTATTTATATTTATATTTAAATTTATACCCCGCCCTACCCCGAAGGCTCAGGGCAGCTTTTTTGATGCATACAAAGAAAATGAGGGACCAATATTATGTCTCTCAAATATTTGTTAATATGACTGGCATTCTATAATTAATTACCTATATATTAAATGGCCTGTTTGTAAGACCAATGTTTCTTTTTTTAGTATTTTTTTATGTTCATAAGTCACCAACACTGGTTTTAAAATTGTTCCCAGTACATTAACCGAAGATGCCAAAGAGACTGTTTGTTTATAAATCAATATAGGATTAGTGCAAAGGATCTCCGGCACCACTGTAAATATATGCAGCTATGCAGCTTGGGATTTTGTGAGTCTCTGCCTATATTCTTCCCAGTTTGTCGTCTTCTCTCACTTATTTATTTATTTATTTTATTCAATTTATACCCCGCCCTCCCTGCTACGGCTGCCATCTATCTCTTTATACCCCGCCCTCCCCGCTACGGCTACCATCTATTTATTTAACTCTTCTAGACCACGATGAAACAACATGCACAGTATAAGTGTAATCTCTACCTCAGGCCCAGGTTGGGTGATGCAAATATGATAATCTCTCCTACATTTTGGGGGGAGGGCACATGTGCCTTACCTCCAGACATTCAAAAGAGATCTCAGTGTTCTGTTGAGACAGATGCACACACAGATTGTGCAGCTGATTCCTGGGTTTTATTTGTGAAATTGACAGCATGGCCTGTATACATATACACGTGGTTTGAATATATTATGCTTCCATGGTCCAATATTCAGAGGCAAGGCAGGGGTGCCTGATGGCAGACACGTGGGGCATGCATCAGCATACCCTGAGGTAGGGGAGCTGCTGGGGCCCAGGGCTTCTAGCAGAGCCCACTGCCACTGACTCCACCCAACCATGCACCTGCCTTGCCACCCATTAGCAGTGTTCCCTCTAAGCTGAGTTAGTATGAGCTAGCTCACAGGTTTTTAGCCTCCGGCTCACGTGATTTTGACTTAGCTCAGGACGGATGGCTCCACAGCAAACTAAATTATACAGTAGCCAGATTGCTCACTCACAACTTTAATGCCAGTAGCTCACAAAGTAGAACTTTTGCTCACAAGAATCCACAGCTTAGAGGGAACATTGCCCATTAGTGCACCCTTCCTCTTATCCACATATGAGCACTCTGCCACCCATGTTCTCAGCTATATGCAGTTGCCCAGTGCTGCTGGGGAAGGTTGTGCAGGTTGTGTATGGTCAGGGGTCATTTCCTGCAGGAGCACACAGAAGCGGAGCTCTGGCAGTAAAGAGCGCAGGGGGCGGGCACATGCAACAAGCCCCTCCCCCTGCTCCCAGCAGCCCTCAATCAGAGCAAGAAGCAGCCAAGTAAGTTGCAGAGGGCCCCCCCCCCCGGTCCAAAACAGTCCAGTGGCACTTTTAAGACCAAGTTTTATTCAGGTACAAGCTCTCCCTCCTCTTCGAGGACAGATATGCATGTCCTCCCCCCCCATAGCTAGGAATCCAGAACAGTCCAGTGGAGCCTGAGCGGTGGGTGTTGCCTTCTGACACACTTCCGGTGATGTCAGGGGGTGTGGCATATGCAAATAATAAGTTATGCTAATGAGCTATACTACTGAGCTCTTGCACCTCTTTATATACGAAATGGCCCCTTTGTAGGGTGATGGTGCTTTTGGTAGCCACAGTGTGGGGCAAGGGTGTGTGGACAGCTGTGAGCACATGCAGTGTGTACTTGGAGGCAGGGTATACAGGCAGGTGTAGGGCGTGCAGGAGGGCAGAGGAAGGGAGGGGGCAAGGACAAAGTGCTGCAAAACCTGGAACTGGCCCTGCAGACACACTATGTTGTGTTCTTGCTTTTCACTTCCTGTAGGGGGCCTGGGTTACCTCTGTATCACCCAATCTAGCCCATGGCATTAGCATTTAGCAGGGTTTGGGCAAAGGGTCTCCAGCAAAGTGGATGGCTAATGGTACAGTCCTAAATAGAGTTATACCTTTAACTCTGCTTGTGGTTACTCATTGAATCACAGACTAGATCCAGGGAGGTGCTGTGGCACAGTGGAAGAGCTTCTGTTTTGCATGCAGAAGATTCCAGGTTCAATCCCTGGCCTCTCCAGTTAAAAAGGCCCAGGCAGTAGGTGATGTGAAAGACCTCTGCTTGAGACTCTGGAGGGCTGCTTCCAGTCTTAGTTGACAATACTGACCTTGATGGACCAATGATCTGATTCAGTATAAGGCAGTTTCATGTTGGCTCATGTGCATGTGTTTCACAAATCATTATTATACTATTGTAATCTTCTAGATTTTTTCCCCAGAAAGGAAAATCCAGGAGGTGAACAACTTCAAGAGTGTCCAGCCATGAGTAAATTGTACACAAATGGTTGCATTTAGGTGTCCCAACAAATCTCCGTGTTTTACAGGCATAAACTTGACTTATTGCTATGCTCCACCCCTTCCTATCACCTTCCATCCTACCTTTCACACAGAGCACAATTGAAAACTTCCAAATATTATTCAGCGACATACTGTAATTAAGTATACATGTGTGTTACACCTTCCCCCACCATGCAAAGAGTTTTCTGTGTATGCTCATGTGCATTTAGTTGACCAGCCAAGCTTTCACAATGGTGTACATAAAACAATAGTGTAGTTTGTGGCATTACCATTAACTTAGGATAGCCTCTCCCTTTTTGTATTACATATTCTTAAATGACTTCACTGCTTTTGCTTTGCCTGTTGTTCCAAAAGCCCTCATAATAAATCCTAACACACCTCTGCATACTGAATGCCAGATCAATGAAGCCTTCCAACTGTTCTTTGTTTTTGTTAAATTGTTCATTTATTTACTTCCCTTTAAAGCAAGTCTGTGGTACAAAGTCTCCAGGGAGAGAAAGGTCTTAAATTTGCATTTATAAGAAATCGCAGGATGTAAACTGACTTCAAATGACTGAGTGATATGCCACAAACTTTTTATCTGGTACATTTCAGAGACAAGCTAAGTCTTAGCAATTTGCCTTAATTGTAGAAGGTTTTTGGTTGTTTTTTTTCTTTCATAGAGACAGCACTCTAAGTTGAAGTACTTTTTAAATTTCTCTTTGGAAATGTCCTTCAATTTGTTTTTGTTTTTGCAAGGGTACCCTTATAGTGGAGCTTTGTGTAACATTACTTTCTTGACTGAACTGATGTGAAGTCTTATACAAGCCTTCCTGTTAATATTGCTTCCAAGTCTCTGCTCACCCATCTGTTCAAGCAAAGTGGGTGAGTGCCAAAGACAAGAGCTTTTTGGTTCTGGCACCTTGATCAGGGAACCCCATCACCCAGTGACTTGCTTGAACCAATGTTGTTGAAGTTTAGGTGCTTGGTGATTTTTAAAATTATTATCTATATATCTAATTGCCAAGTTGCTCCCTCTGTGCGAATATCTAAATCCGCACATAGGGGGCACTTGGGGGGCAGAGAGATTTCCCTGCACACTTGGAGCAGTCTCCAGGTGTGCAGAAGAATCTAAAAAATTGAAAAAATTATATGGGGGATATTTAACCCCCCCCCCCAATGTACAAGAGCATTCCCTGCGTGTGCACAGAAAATGCCCTGGCAACTGTCTCACTGCCGCTGCAGGGGGGGGGGAGAGAAGCCTTGGTGGGCTGGTGGCTGTGAGCACTCAGGCCTCAACGCCGCTGGTGTGGGGGGGGAGGAGGGAGAAGGCTTGGCAGACTTCAGGGCTTCTCACTGCCATCTGCTGGGGAGGGGGCGGGAGAAAGCTTGGTAGGCTTCAGGGCTCCTTGCCACTGGGGAGGGGGTGGGAGAAGGCTTGGCAGGCTTCAGGGCACCTCACCGCCACTGGGCAGGAGGCAGGAGATAGCTTGGCGGGCTTCAGGGCTCCTCACCGCCACTGCCACCAGGGAGGGAGAAGGCTTAGCAGGCCTCAGGTCTCGCCACCGCCACAGTGGTGGAGGAGGGAGAAGGCTTGGTGGGCCTCATGGGTCCGCCTGCTGGGCTTACCTGCTACTGCTTCCTTCTCCTGCGGAGGTCCTGCTTCTGGAGGCTGGGAGCTATGGGGGATATTCCCCCCCCTGCGAGTATCGCGGGTCCCCCTTCTTGTTATTATTCTAATGTCTAATGGGCCTGGCCCTGACCTGGATAGCCCAGGCTAGCTCAGTCTTGTTAGATCTCGGAGGCTAAGCAGGGTTGGCCAAATACCCAGTATTTGGATTGGGGACCTGCAAGGAATACCAGGGTCATGACACAGAGACAGGCAATGACAAACCACCTCTGAGTGTCTCTTGTCTTGAAAACCCTATGGGGTTGCCATATCAACTGTGACTTGATGGTGCTTTCCACCATGGTGGGCCTGTAAGAAAAGTTGTTGGCTATTTGGAATGATTCTGTAATCAGGTTAATCCTGTTTTCTGGTTTTACTGGTGATGCTGTTACTAATATGGTTCCCTGCATTTTGTATTTCAACTGTTTTTATTTTTGATTGTTTGGAAGCTGCCTTAGGATCCCTTCTGCTAACAGTAGAGCCTTTTGCTGGTAGAAGATTCTTTTGGACAAGTGGAAGGCTCTGACATCAGTGGAACAGATCCATAGAGCCCAGTTTTTGGAATGTAGGATAGAACTTCTTTAAAAGTGAAGGTAAAAGATGCCTTTTTAAAAAGCTCAGTGTTGTGCCAGATGCACAATATGCATGTAATCATTGTAGGTTGGACTGAGGTTAATGAGTTGGTTTTAGAAGTCACAGCAGATTCCCTAGTCTTTACATTTGCTTTGCATTTAGTGACAGTCATTAAATCAAAGAAAGGAATCTTTGGAAGGAAAAAAAAAAGAAAGAAAAGAAACACTTGAGGAAGAGTTTTAAAAAAACACAAATGGCCTATTCCTGCTAATAGCCACTCACTGCATATAACCCCATTGACATTAAAAGTCCATTAGCTAAGCCCAGTTTAAACAACAGCTGATGCTATGTCAGCTAAATGTACATTGGAATTTTTTCACGTAGTGCACAAATGGGACATCTGTAATTTTTCTAAGGCAATACACATTGTAGAAAATCAAATATCATCCAATAATAGTGCATCTATAATAGGTAAGTACCTGTAATTGGGCCAAACTAATGCTAATAGGAAGCAGAACTAAGCATAGATGGAAAAGCAAAGAACTGCAAGTTACTGAAAGTTTTTCTAAATTACTTGAGAGAACATCATAAGAAACTTTCCAGAATCCCTAAGGGCTTCATTATGTTATGCTTTGGGGTATCATAACCCATAATGCTATTTTTATATATAGAGAGACTTTATGTAAGTAGTTTCAGGAACGAAGTTACTGATGTTGGGCTTGATTATTTTACAGTGTCATTAAGTTTGGTGGCACTTTACAGGATAAACAAAAAGAGCAGCCACCCCAAGGACTCTACAGATCTAAAGGATAAAAAGATTGAGATAGAGGAGAGGCAGAAGTAGGCATATTGTTATGCTGTAGATATAGTTATGATAGGAGGTGAAGAATAAGAGTAGAGGAAATAGCAAGTAGGGATGGTGTTGTCATGGAGATCAAAGAGGGCATAGAGCCAAATAACCTAGGAAGCATAAAGGGACTAAACTCTCCCATGGAATCACTGTGAGTGAAGATAATGGACCCTAAAGGCAACTTAAAAGTGGGCAAACCCTTGAGGGTGTTCATGAATTGGAAAAGGAAATGGGAAGCGACTAAAGTGGAAAATGGTATAATAACGAATGGCTCACAGTGACTGGGTTAATGTGTACTCATGCTGTAGAGACAACGTTTTGGGATATCATAAATTACACTTGAAGAGTTGGTTATTGAATCTGGAGTTGGTTCCGAGCAGAGCTGAAGACCTGTTGCAAGATGCAGATGACATACCATTCTGGAACGATGACCACAATGCCATTAAGTTCAACATTTATGTCAATGGGATATTATCACAAAAGTCCATGGGATATTATCACAAAAGTCCAACACAATCACATTTGATTTACAAAGAGGGAACTGTACAAAAATGAATGGATAACTCGGAAAGAAGCTTAAAGGAAGAATCAAGAGTTAAATCCCTTCAGGATGTTTGGAAGCTATGTTAAAACCACACTAAATAAACTGAAATCAGAATACATGCCTCAGGTTAGGAAAGGTACCACAAAGTCTAACAGGATGCTGGCATGGTTAACGACTCAAATTAAGGAAGCCATAAAAGGCAAAAACTCTTCCTTTAAAACGCAGAAGATTTTCCCAAGTGAGAGCACATATTCTGGCAAAACAAACAGAAGTTGATAACATGCATAAAAAGAGAACTTGAGCAGTGGGTTACTAAAAACATTAAACCAAACAATAAGCATGTCTTCAAATATATCAGTAGCAGGAAGCAGTTGGGCTGTTATATGACAAAGCAGCAAAGGATGGCAAAGAAACAGAATGAACTCTTTGCTTCTTTTTTCACTACTGTAAATGTGGGGCAGATACCCACACCAAAATCACTGTTTTCAGACAAGAACTGAGTCAAATGGGGGAAAATTCTAGGAATATCGTCTTTCCAGGTCTGAGTGGCATACTCCCCAGGGTTCTTAATGAAGCCAAATCTTTTTGAACAAAGTTTGAGTCTAATGGCACCCTTAAGACCAACAAAGTTTAATTCTGGGTGCTTTTATGTACATGCACATTTCATCAGATGCACTTCATCAGATAAACAAATGTATTTGCTTATTAAGGAAATGTATACACTACTTCTCCAGTCAGGCTTGAGGGGGCAGGACTAATGTGAAACTGCTGAGCTTCAATCCAGTATATGAAACTTGTTGCTAAAATTAGTCTCCATAACAGTGGGCTGGAAAGTAGCAACTATTACACTGATCTTTAAAAAGGGGATTTTAGAAGATCCAGGAAACTACAGGCAATAAGACTAATGTAGATGTTCTTGAAAGAATTCCTTCAAGGAGCATTGATGGAGAATGGCTGCGGTCACACGGAGCATTTGCCGCGCTGACAATACGGATGGTAGGCGGATTTTCCGGGCACGATCACACCGCAAAATCTGGGAAGCGTAGAGCTCCCGTGGCTAACCCGAGGCTTCCCGCCGAAGATGCGGAGTAAAAAACTAGTACCTCCGAGGTACTGGTTTCCGGAAGCCGCGGGGCAAGGGCGGGCATCTGATCATGTTTCTGGTGGACTTACGTGGCATCCGGCGCACGCCGCTGTTCGTCGCACACAAGGGTTTTTTTGTCTCCCAAGTCTCTGCAGGTTGCTCAACAGCGCCCAACAGTGCATGCGCACAAAGAGCAATTGCTAGTGCGATCGCGCGGCTTCTGTGCCATGCTGCAGGATACCCATCTGGTTGGCATCTCCCCCCTAACCACAGGACCTCTACCGGCACGTGTGCTCAGGCGGCTACATGTTAGTTTCCTCCGGGGCAATTAGCCATGTCTCCCCCCCCCCGCGATATCCGGCCCGTGTAACCGGGGCCACTGTTTAGGAATATAGACTTGGAGAAGTGAAGGTAATGGACCAAAATGTATTGGGAAACTAGCAATCAGTAGGGAAGAGTATACTGTGCACCTGTAATATTAGACTAGCCGCCATTCCCCCCACCCTTCATTCCTCCCACCGTTTGCTGAATGAAGTTAAAGATCTGGGCTTGGCCAATGACCTGCTGGGTATGTGTGTGTTTTTTATTCCTGCATGGTGAATTCCTTAAGTATATAATGCATATGTGTGGCTTGGCTCATTTACTGCATGCAGTAATTAATCTGCATGCAGATTATTTTCTGGTTGTGGCATAGTTGTATTTATGGAGGCTGAAATAAATGTGTTATACTGCTGTAGCCGAACACCTTAGATAAAGTATTTATTGAAGGTTCTGTTCCAGATGTGTGCAGTTTGTGCCTCCTGACTTCCAAAGCTGCTCAGGTTTCAGATTTTTTTGTTTCAAAATATGGTAACCCTGTTAGATTTACTATGCCACAGGTTGGCCACTCTCTTGACTAATATTATTCGTACAGCATCTAGGTTGAAGGGCAAAACCCATTGAAGTGAATGTAGGATTGTTTACACAATGGAAAATGAATTGTGTTTTCGAATACACTATTGTAGAAAGTTCTTAAATAGAGGCACATACATAGATACACTCTCTTTTTAAGTACATCAATTAGTGAGAATCTTAAATTCTTGAGAACAAGCAATAACCCATAATGTGCCTGTGTGGGCTTTTGTTAAAACCACCTCAAACTGTGGCATTATTAAAGCAATTAATATCCAGGACCAGTAAAACAGCTTCCAAATTTGCATAGAGAAATATATTTTGGAAACATTTGTTGTGTAATAGTAATGCAGAAACTGAAAAGTATAAATATCAGCATGGTAAAAATGAAATGTATTCTTTGCAAAGCCCTGCTATTCGTCTTGAAAACCAGGCAGCAAACTGTAAGCTCTTAACCTTGAGATCAGAGGCTTCTGAAGTACAAACAGCTTAAAGCCCAAATGCTGTTGCCATCCAACCCCATTTTAGTAAGCTGTTGTTTTAAAGTGTCTTATGAAAAGTGGTCATTGTGCTGCTATTGTGCTGCCATTCTGGTGACAGACAGAGGTTTGTTTGGTAAACTAATGTGCAAGCTGGGCTTGGAATAGAGCAGTAATTAATCACTTTAAGGTCACACTCATAACTACTGTGAAGTATTTCTGTGACCTCCTTCTGCTCCCCCTTCTATTATCAGTCCATTAGTGAAACCCCGAACAAGTATCAACAAACCTAAAGCTTTTCTAAGTGTGTGACCAGTGCAGACATAACCCTTACCAAAGATTAGGCCTTTGTACTCAGTGTGGACATTTGCATTCTTTAAAGTATGAACTTCATTGTTTTACATGTCCCTTAACTCTTGAATATTTTCAGCTCAATCCTTCTTCTTCCCACCCCAGATTAAGTTCTGTGGTTTAAGTAGTAGGACAGCGGCCGCAGCTTCCTCTTCTTCTTCTTTAATACCAGCTTACTCTTCTTTCTACTGGTAACTGTACACAATGCTGCAAATATGGTTTAACATCAAATGTTTTGATTTGGTGCTACTACAGTAACATGGAAGTCTTCTTTTCCCATCCTAAGTGCCTATTTCATTTGGCCTACAACCTTCTGTTAGGATCAGACCATTTATTGAATATTCCCCCTCCCCCAAGAAATTAAAGACCAAAATGGATGTTACATGGAGATATGTGTGATTTTATTTTATTTATCCATTTCTTTGCTAGCCATATTTTCGTGTGGTGGGGGGAGATAAGCCACTTCTCCCAGGGTGCTTTTCCTGCATAGAGAGGATAAAGTCAATTGGGTTTTGGTCACAAAACTGATCCATGGAAGAAGTACCAAGAATCTCAGATTTGTTGAGGCTACTTTCCATTCTTTTTTAAAAGAAAGGGCAGAAGAAATTGTCATATCTATGCAATATTTAATTTGCTCCACTCATGTAAACACATTAGTTTCTTTCTCCTTCCCTAGCAGCACCTTCTGACTTCTATCATAAGTGACTGCTACGACCACTGCATGGTACCCAGTATACTGTACCTTGAAAAAGTATGAATTAGGGTAAAGGGGGAAACTAGGGGGGAAAGTAACAGATGATCAAGCCATGTGACCCTTTTGGATAATGAGTGGATCGTCTTGATCAATGAAGAATAGATACTGGATGCCAGGAAAAAAACATTGTTCTAAGACACATCACCACTGCTTGATATCAAAGATGAAAGAGAGATCCAATGTGGGTATAATTACTCTTGTGAGATCTAGCTCAAGAGGCTAAGGGTCTGTGACAGACTGTCAAGGGTTAATGCCTAACAGAGTCTGAGAACCTTTGTGTGACCAGTTGCTCGAATGGAATTCTGTTGAGAGAGTCAGTTAAGGAATGTTGGGAACTGACAGTTGAAGAAGAGGCAGTTAAGCAATGATTGGGGCTCGGAAAGAGAGCTAAGAGAGTGAGTGGATCAAGGAGGTTCCTCATTCAAGCCAAAAACGGGGAATAGCTTCTAGTAAAGAGAAGTGATCATTGCTCAGTTAAGAAGGGAAATAACTTCTAGAAAAGAGGAGTGATCCCTGGCCTGTGTATAAAGAAGGATTTTGGTAATTTGATTGTATGTTCCTGCCTTCTAAACTTTATGTGTTGGTGAGACGCAGAAACCTATGGTTGAGTGTTTAAGCAGAAATGAAAAGAAAGCCCCTCTCCTCAAAGTTTTAAAGACCTTGTGGAATAGCAGAAACACCTTATTTGTTGGTAACAGATTATCTGGTGTTTGTGTGAATACAAAGTTATCTCAGTTTTATTATCTGTTCACCTCATACATCCTACACCTGATTCTACCTGACATTTTCTCCTCCAAGTTAAAAAAACATTTTGTTTATTTTGAACTTTCAAAAACTTCTTGTGTGCCATTTCAAAAGCAGAATATAAGAAGGTGAATGATCTAGGTGAACTGATCTCTGTCACCTGGAGATCGGTTGTATTATCAGGGGATCTCCAGCTACCACCTGGAGGTTGGCAACCCTAAAGAAGGGCAATATCTAATGGAATATAGTCTAATGGAAAGGAACAGAGACCTGAGGTGAGGTTAAATGACATCAATGTGGGACTGTCTAAAGCGGGGGGCCTCTCCAGATTTGTAGATGTGGACACTTTGCTTTCCTAATGAAGACACAATGTGGAGCAAAGGGTAACTTGAGCTTCTTGTGAACAAGGAACATTGTGTAACCTGTATGGTTTGTTTGCTTATTTAATGTATTTACTTCATTTGTTACTGTCCATGGAGTTTTCTTGGCAAAGATATTGGAGGGGGTTGCAATTTTCTTCTCTAGTGGATTGTGTATTGTCTGAGTTCTCTGCTGTGGTCTGTCTGTCCTGGGTGGACCTCCACAGCATAGCCCACATCCTCATTGAACTACGCAAGACCCCTTGCTGCGTCAAGGCAGTGATACATGAGATCTATGGTGCTGGAGAAAACTCTTGAGAGGAAATCAAATGGAAATCAACTCTGACTGTTCCATGGAAGGCCAGATACTGAAGCTGAAGCTGAAATACTTTGGCCACCAAATGAGAAGGGAGCACTCACTGGAGAAGACCCTGATGCTGGGAATGATTGAAGGTAAAAGATGAAGGAGCTGGAAAAGGATGAGATGGTTAGACAGTGTTATTGATGCAATGAACATGAAATTGAGCAAACTTTGGAGGATGGCGGAAGACAGGAGGGCCTGGTGTGATATGGTCCATGGGGCTGTGAAGAGTCGGACTCGACTGTGCGACTGAACAACAACAACTTCATTTGTATTCTGACTTCCTCACAGAAAAGGACTTCAGGTGGATTGCAGTGAAATAGTTCGGTACTGAACAGTCTTAGTTGAGCCTTTTCAGATATCAGTGTACCCAAAAAAAGATTGAAGAAGTTCAGCTGTGGGCCATTAATGACCCCCAGTTTAACACCAGTTAAAGCAAACAATATTGAGCCAAGAAGACTCCGTAGAAGGCAACTTTATATGCTCACATGCCTGCATGCAAATAGTTTATCTGCAAGCAAAATCCTGTTAATTTTTAAATTTACAGTTCTGCCATGCAAGGATAACTAATGCAAGCAGTTTCTGTTTTTAAGCTATGTAGGATTATTTGTATTTTTTTCACTTAAATTATCTAAAGGCTTCAAAAGCAATGGTGAATATGGATTTTCTTCCTGTTGTGTTTACCTGCTCTATCTTTCTCCCAGTGAAGTTAAAATACTTCTTTTGTTTGTTGAACCAAAATATGTACACATTTATGGACTGTGAAAATCAGATCCGAATTGTGTTTAGACCGATTAATGCTTTGCAGATGGAGACTAGGTAAGCAATGCATTGTTTTGGGTTTTATTTTTCAGCACAAAGTGGCTTATTACAGTGGCATTATATGGTAGTTTAGGCCTTTTTGTATATTCAGCAAACAATGAAAACTTGAATGTCTGAAAGACATAGGATGGCACATCTTGTTATCCCTTTTCACCAAATAGGGAGGAGGCAAACATACCTGACATAAGTACTGTAGATAGCATGTAATGTCCTAGAGTTGCCTCGGATTTGTGCTGTAGTCAAAGTTGGAATTCCTCTCACACCACTTTGTGGTGATTTTTGTATGTTCTCTTCTCAGCCGGTGAAATTCTTGGGTCGCCCTTTTGAAAGTCGAATTTTCCCTTGAAAGATTGAGCTGTAATGTACATATATTTGGAAGTATGTTTGATTTAGGTCAGTGGCATTTAGTCATGAGTGAGCATGTCTAGAACTGTAATCGATGTCTGTCAAGTCTCTGTATCTCTTTTTGCTGATTCATAGCATCTGCTTTGTAGGAGATATCTTATTTGTGGAAGGTTGCAGTTCAGTATCAGCAGCAGGACACTATGGTGCTGCTTACTCTCCAAAGGCATAAGTAACCATGATTCCTGGCAAATAACATATGATAATAATTTTTTTAATGATACAGGTCCTGATACAAGAGCAGTTAGCTTAACAGACATCTGAACAACCAGTGCTGTGCCAATGGATACACAGCCGCTAGTGCAAAAACTTGAGAATGCTTTGAAGTAAGGTCTGGGTGTACAAGACCCTGGATATACATTTTTGTTGTTGTTGTTGTTCAGGCGCACAGTCGAGTCCGACTCTTTGCGACCCCATGGACCAGATCATGCCAGCCCTTCCTGTCTTCCGCCGTCCTATGAAGTTGGCTCAATTTCATGTTCGTTGCATCTATGACACAGTCTAACCATCTCATCCTTTGCCGTCCCCATCTTCTTTGACCTTCAATCTTTCCCAGCATCAGGGTCTTCTCCAGGGAGTGCTCCCTTCTCATTTGGTGGCCAAAGTATTTGAGCTTCAGTTTCATTATCTGGCCTTCCAGGGAACAGTCAGGGTTGATTACTTTTAGGATTGACTGATTTTATCTTCTTGCAGTCCAAGGGACTCTCAAGAGTCTTCTCCAGCACCATAGTTCAAAAGAATCTATTCTTCGGCGCTCGGCCTTCCTTATAGTCCAGCTCTCGCAGCCATACATGACTACTGGGATTACCATTGCTTTGACCATGCAGACTTTTGTTGGCAGGGTGATGTCTCTTCTTTTTATCATGCTGTTTAGGTTCCCCATCGCTTTCCTCCCAAGGAGCAGGCGTCTTTTAATTTCATGGCTGCTGTCACTGTCTGCGGTGATCTGGGATCCCACATACATGTTGGGAATTTACAGCATTGTTCTGGGCACAATTACATTCTTGTAAGTCCGTTGATTTCAACGGGCTTAGAAGGGTGTCACACTACTTAGATGGCACTTGTTAGTTTTTTTCTGCTCTCACCTCTACACCGCAGGGTTTTGTAAACTTGGTATAGTCATTCCTGGTTTGGAAACTTGATTCTGCAACTAGATTGAAGATGGGCTATAATGTTTATTTTCATTGTGTTGGGTAACCTATCATAGAATTTGCTAGAAAGTGTTTCATTACAAGTCTGTCTTATGACGTGCCCAACACGATGACATCACCTCCGGGTGACATCATCATGCCAGGCATATTGTGCAGCATTTAGCCAAATATGGTGACAAGAGGATCCCGGAGAGCAACCAAGAAAGCCCCCACCAGCAGCTGGTAAGGACCTGGCAACCCTACTTTAGCAGCAAGCCAAATTTCTCTACCTGACATCATTATGATACAGTTCTCCATTTATTCTATTTCTGAAAATTACTTTTCTAATCAGTACCCAAGTGCAAAATCTGAAATGAACTTACCCTACCACTTTCTTGATCTGCTCTTCCTGAATGAAAGAGAAGTCAAGAATTCGGAAGTTGTTTTCCAGTGCGATCTTAAGAACGTTTTGTTGGGCATTAGCCCTGTTGGGTAAACCTTCATAGGCTTCTGAGTAGATGTGCTTTTCCTTCAACTTGCTTACAAGGAGCTAAAAAGAGAAGTGAGTTATTCTGTGGCTTAACGCAGATAATGGATAGTATAGCCTGTAGAAAATCACTTAACCTAAGATAACTGTGCCTTAACTCATTTGGGCCTGAAAAAGTGTGTTAACATCTTCAAGGGATATATCAAGTGATTCAAAAGGGAGGAAAGGTGGTGTGAGAGGCGAATCAGGTTATGCTTCACTTTTGGGTCTGAAGACAGTGTAAACACTATATCATGATACTTCAGATAGGCTGTGCTTACAGTTTTCAGCATGGTCTCTGGTTTTATACAAAGAGCCACATATTACATGATAAACTTACCACAGTCAGCAGTCATGTGTTGAAGGAGTGTACCATCTGCCCACGTGGAAAACCATGGAAATTCTATCTCATAACTGCACCTGATCATCAAGCCAGAGATTCCTGGGATAAGTCTATACCAGATACTATAGATATGGTTGTATGACAGAGTTGCCAACAGTCTGGAGAAAAAAAAGCCTTGTCCCTTAATGGGCTGTTATTTACCTTGCCATGAAAAGCTTCACCTGCCCTGCCTATTTCCACACAATAAGGCTATATTAAAGGGACAGGACATTTTTTTCCAGGTTGTTGGCAACCCAGTTATATGAATACCACAATAAATTACTTGATAAATGGTCCTCTTTATCTGCTAGCTGTCATCAGAGAGGGTTGGTCAAGGGTGTGGCTAAAATACACTGGGATTCTCTATCATTGTAAATGATCCCAAAGTGTAGGCTGACAACTGTGAACAACAACTTCTGAAATAGCTTCTATAATCTTTGATGCATAAGCAAGGATAGTAATTTGCCTAATTTAACATATTGTGCAGAAGAATGAAAAACTCATGGAGTCCAGCAATTAGAATCCACTTCATATCAGTTGAACTGTATCAGTTGAGATGAGCCCTGCTGGATCAGACTAATGACCCATCTAGTCTAGCATCCTTTTTTTTCCCAGAAGAGCCAACCAAAATGATGCGGAAGGGCTACAAGAAGGGTGTAGTGAGCAAATACACCTTCCTGCCAGCAACTCCCATTCAGAGGCATACTGTTGCTGGACATAGAGATACCATTTAACCATTGGTGTACCAATTCTTCCATGAAATTCGTCTGATTTCTTTAAATCTACCTATGCATATAGCCAACATCCTGTTTCATATTAGCTATGTTTGTATGGAGACATATTTTGTTTTAAACCTACTTATCAACTTCACTGGGAGCCCGTGAATGCCGATAGTTTGAGAGAGAGGGAAGAAAAGTTCTCTGTCTGTACTTCCTTCTCAGCAAGCATTATTATACAAACTTCTAGCATGTTGTCTTTTAGTAGGGTTGCCAGCCTCAAGTTGGTGGCTGGAGATCTCCTGGGATTACAACTGATCTCCAGGCAACAGAGATCTGCTCACCTGGAGAAAATGGCAGTTTTGGAAGGAGGACTCTACAACATTATACCCCATTTAAGTCCCTCCCCTTCCCAAACCCCACCTTCCTCAGGCTCCTCCCGCAAAATCCCTAGGTATTTCCCATCCTGGAGCTGGAACCACATCCCTTAAGTCATTTTTTTTTCTCAACTGAAAAGACCCAACTTCTAGGGAAGGTGTTATAATCCCTTGATCGTTTTAGTTCTTAATTTGCTTCTAGCTCTACAGTACCCTTTCCGAGGTGAGCCAACTACAACTGTACACAGTATCCAAGTAAAGTTGCACAATACAAGGGCATTACAGTAGTGGAATTGTCAGCTCCTTCCCTTGAAAGAGCTGGACATATAATAGGATTGGGGGGGGGAAGCTGTTCACAGTACACAGCCTTAAAAAATTGCAATACTGTGGAAATATAGTTTAAAGAAAATAAAAGAAGCAAATGCAGCAGAAAGTTGCATTAGCTCGGAATTCTGACATTAACAAGGAAATCTTTTCTTTCCTGCCACTAAGCAGTCATGAAAATAATCCTCCCATATCTTTACAAGATCTCATCCCACTTAAAAGGACCAAAATAAAAGACATGCATCCAGAACAGCAATTACTGGGTAATATGCTTTTTATGGCAGTTGTATGAGGGTTTTTAAAGTACATTAAAGGAAGCTCAGTTAGCAAAGTTTTTCTTTGAAAGGTTTTAGTAAACCATTGCTAGTTACATGCACTAACTCAAATAACAATTCCAACCAGTAAAAACAAAGGATGAAAAAAAAATCTTTTTTACCACTTTCAAGATATTTTTTCCTTGGAACAGTGGTTGATCTGTGATCAAAAAAATCTTTCTGTGTAGTGTTCCTGCTTCATCACTTGCCTAAATTGCTTTGCTGGCTGTAGATGTTATGAGTCCCTAAAATAACCAAATGTTTGAGAATGAATTTTGTTGCATTTCATTTATAATCAGTGAATGGTAGTTTGTTTTTTAAAAAAATACCTGGCTTGCCAGCAGACCTAAACATACTTACTTGATTTCTATCATGTGTGTTTGGATGTTTAGAGCCTCATTCTATATATGTATTCTTAGGCCCCGGTCACACGGGGGGGGGGGAGCACAGCCAAAGCGCGGCTTTTCTGAGCCGCAGCAAAATAGACACGTGGCAGCGGGATCAGACAGATCCCCTGAGCCACCGCGCAGTTGCTCCCCAGCACGATCAGATGGCGGGGGGAAGCCACGGGACGCAGAGCGAGGCAGCTGGCTGCGCATGTGTGCACATTCACAGTTCGGCCGGGAGCCTCGAATGCTCCTGAAGACGGGCGTGCCGGCGATCCCACAGCTGCGCTTGCTGCAGCGTTTCAGGTAGGTACTGCTCTTTTGTAGGTTTTTTTTGCTGCGTGTTATCGGATTGAAGTGACAGATCGGGGACGGGTGCGCGCCGCTTCCCAGATGTTGCGGTGTGATCGTGCCCGTTTGATGTGCCTCCGATCCGTCCCTCTTCTGGGGCAAAACCTCCCGTGTGACCGGGGCCTTAGACACATCCCAGGAAATTTAATTCAGTTTCTTCCTCAGTGGGCAAGGGTAAAATCACAGGCATTGTGGAGACCACTTTAAAAGTTATGTGAAAGAAATTTACCCAGTCAGAGGGAGTAATTCAAACAGCTTTTCTCAAATGTAAATTACATGCTACTCAATGGGGCTTACTCCCAGGAAAATGTGCTTGGAATTGCAACCAGAGCTAC
Organism: Gekko japonicus; assembly: GCF_001447785.1. Classification (NCBI taxonomy): domain Eukaryota; kingdom Metazoa; phylum Chordata; class Lepidosauria; order Squamata; family Gekkonidae; genus Gekko; species Gekko japonicus. The sequence goes on from NW_015164703.1 coordinate 389,658, forward strand.
ATACCGCTGATATGACCTTTACATCAGGGTACCAGTTTCTAACCATGTAGTACCAGCCCTCCAAGAATGTGTAAGACATGATGCATGCTGTGTCCATATGCACTGGAGATTCATTCATTGCAAAGGACATATAAACCCCACAGGTGTTGTTACTTTCGTACTCCCAGTGTTGCTTCAAAATCAGACCTCATTAGAAACCTCAATGAGTATTCCAAAAGAAGTAAACTACTAAAAATAAGTTTATATTGCTGTGGAAAAGAAGAAGTCTCAAGTGTAGCTTCTTCTCTCTTTAATCTTCTATATTAAAAATTGAAACACTATATTGAGACCAAAGACAATGAAATTCTGTTTCTGAATGCAAATTATACAGCAAGCACAAACTTCTTTTGATTGAGTAGCTCCCCAGAAATTTTGGGAAAGAATGAACTTATTTACTGGATTTGGTTGGAGGGCATTTTTGAGTCTCTGACTAAAGGTACAATTAACTTTAGGAACAGTGTACTACATATTTAATAGTCCCATAGGAGTCAAAACAGCTATTTTAGAAAGAAAAAAACTTAACATGCCATGAATTATACTATTTCAGGTAGTCTTTTTTTAAAAGAAAGATTTATTTCAACTGCTGCTTCTTTTGGTTAGGACCTCAGTAAACACAAAACTGCCCAATTCCCATAGGGGATTGTGTGCAATGGTCTTTCTACTGGTAGTTATTTGTAATCAAGTGAGCTGACTCCTGCCTTGACATAAAACAGAGGAAGTGGTTAGGAGACAGGCCTGTAATTATCAGCAACAGGTGCCCATAATGGAATGTTAGAGTGATGTTTGAAGAGACAAATATTACTTAGGAATAACTTCAAGCCTGTCAAACAAACCACCAAAAAAAAAGGATCTTGAAAACAGTTAAATGAAAACTGTTTGGAAAAGGGGGGAGGGAAGAGAGAGATTCCTTTGAATGAAGTTTTTAAAAGTTTACTTGGCTTTCAGAGTATGTAAACCCTATAAAAAGCTTCCAGTGTCTTTAATGGTGAATGACAAAGGTTGCCTTTAATAAAAAGTCAACAACTAGGATACTCCTAAACTTTTAGCATGTGGTAAGCATTATTTAAAACAAAGATTTTTTAAAAAATGTGTGTTTGTGAATCTAAGAGGGTTCACAAATGAGCCTAATGCACACTAACAATGTTGCTAGATCTGTTTCCAGAATGAGATCAACCTGTGCTACTCAAAATAACAACCACTGGTGGGTAAATAGTCCACTTCAAATGTGCAGTTCTATGATTCCTGAAAAAATTTATATTTTGCTCAGTGCACTTTACAAGTCTAGCCTCTGAACCAGCTATGGATCACTTCTGCAACTTGCAGCCCACCAAGCAAACACCACACTTATATATTGTGACTAGATCGTGTGTTTGTGTGTGTTAAGGGCCATCAAGTCCCTTCCAACTACATATTAATGCCCTCCGAAACATCCTATCATTAACAGCCATTTTCAGGTCTTGCAAACTGAGGGCCGTGGCTTCCTTGATTGAGTCAATCCATCCCAGGTTGGGCCTTCCTCTTTTCCTGTTGCTTTCAACTCTTCCTAGCAGTATTGTCTTTTCCAGGGACTCTTGTCTTCTCCTAATGTGACTAAACTGTGGTAGCCTCAGTTTAGTCATTTTAGCTTCTAGGGAGAGTTCAGGCCAGGATTGCCATCCATATTTGGGGAAATTTCTGGACATTTGCAAGGAATGCCTGGAGAGAGCAGAGTTTGGGAAGAGGAGGGAGCTCGGCAGGGGTGTGCTATCACCCAGGCCAGGTCAGCCCCTCCAACTCCTCCCCTTCCCATGAGATCACTTTGTCCCACCAAAATTCAAGTTTTAGATTTAAATGCCCTGCCTCATACCACTCCCCCAGCTTCCCCCACGTACATCACTTGGAGGTGTTTATATGCACTTGTTAGGTATGCACACGGCTCTTTTTGTAGCAGGTACTCATTTGCATATTAAGCGACACCCCCCCTAATGTAGCCAATCCTCCAAAAGCTTACAGTAACTCCTGTAAGAAGAGCTCTGTAAGCTCTTGGAGGATTGGCTGCATTCGGGGGTGTGGCCTAATATGCAAAGGAGTTCCTGCTACAAAAAGAGCCCATTCCTAAATAAAGCCGGCATGTTCCACACAACCTTAAAAAAAGAAAAGAAAATCCTTTTCAGGTTTTTCTCAGTATTTAGGGAAGAAATTCCCTCTGAATACTTATAGGAGTGTGCCAGTCAACAGCAGTCCCATCCAGTGTTCCCTCTAAGCTGAGTTAGTGTGAGCTAGCTCACAGGTTTTTTAGCCTCCAGTTCACAGATTTTTGTCTTAGCTCAGGAAGGATGGCTCCAGAGCAAACTAATTTATGCAGTAGCCAAATCGCTCACTCACAGCTATAATGCCAGTAGCTCACAAAGTAGAATTTTTGCTCACAAGACTCCACAGCTTGGAGGGAGCATCCCACCCTTGACCCCCAGTTGGTCTATAGCCTGTAATGTTTTTATAGAAGATGATAGATCAGCTTCTTTTGTCTCTGTGGTATCCCATAGGAGAAGTGGAAGTCCTAGAGAATCCACCCTTTGTAGCTACTCCAGGGCTTCTATGTCTCCCAGATTCTATGATATACCATAAAGCCACCCACCAAAGCTGCCATTTCCTCCTGGGAAAACTATAGGCTGGAGCCAAACTGCAGTCCTTGGAGGACTTCAGGCCCCACCTATGGGCCTGTTTTTGCAGAATTTCATACAGCCCACTCCTGGTGAGCTGCCTTGCAGTCTGGGATAGGAATTCAAGGAGAGAGACTAACACATCTGGCCCACAGCATATGTTCCTTTTCTTGTTGTTCTTCTGGGGATGTAGGTTAGATTCCACTGAATCAGACTACATGGCTAGAGCTGAAAACTGCACACTCATGTTATAGTTGCCAACCTCCAGGTGGGGCATAGGGACTCCCAGAATTACAACTGATCTCCGAGTCCAGACTACAGAGATCAGCTCCCCTGGAAAAAAATGGCTGATTTGGAGGGAGAGCATTACAGTACTATAGTCCACTGAAGTCCTTCCCCTTCCAAACTCTAGATCCCTTCCAGTCCAACTTCTGCTCAGGGCATGGGACAGAGACAGTACTGGTTGCTCTTACTGACGACCTCCAAAGGCATCTGGATCAAGGCGGTGTGGCGGCACTGTTGTTGTTAGATCTGTCAGCCACATTCGATATGGTCGACCACCAGTTGCTGACCCACCGCCTTGCTGACGTGGGGATTCAGGGGCTCGACCTTCAATGGCTTGCCTCTTTTCTCCAAGGTCGGGGACAAAGGGTGGTGATAGGGGAACAGCAGTCCCGGAGACACCCTCTTGAATGTGGGGTGTCTCAAGGGGCAGTGCTTTCCCCGATGTTGTTTAACATCTACATGCGCCCCCTTGCCCAGATTGCCTAGAGGTATGGGCTCGGGTGTCATCAATATGCAGATGACACCCAGCTCTATCTGATGTTGGGCAGCCGGTCGGGCTCCAGTCCAGAAGATCTGCACCGGGCGTTGCAGGCTGTGGCTGGTTGGCTCCAACTGATTCGGCTGAAGCTAAACCCGGCAAAGACGGAGGTCCTGGGCCTGAGTCGGGTTGGTCTGGGGTTGGGGCTCCCTCTCCCGACCTTCGATGGAGTGCCTTTGGTGCCAGCGCCGGAGGTTAGGAGTCTGGGAGTGCTCCTGGACTCCTCATTAACTATGGAGGCCCAGGTGGCAGCCACTGCTAGGTCAGCTTTTTACCATCTTCGGCTGGCTTGGCAGTTGGTTCCCTTCCTCGACCGTGATGACTTGGCCACAGTGAGCCATGCGATGGTCACCTCAAGGTTAGACTACTGTAACGCTCTCTACATGGGGCTGCTGCTGTCACAAATCTGGAAGCTGCAGCTGGTGCAGAATGCTGCGGCCAGGCTGTTGATGGGTCTCCCTAGTCGGGACCACATCCGGCCTGTGCCGAAAGCACTGCACTGGCTGCCAGTAGCGTACTGGATTCGCTTCAAAGTGCTGGTTCTTACCTTTAAAGTCCTATATGGCCAGGGTCCAACATACCTAAGGGGCCGCCTTTCCCCATATGTTCCCCCGCGAGCACTACGGTCGGGGACGCAACATCTTCTGACGATTCCAGGCCCCAAGGAGGCCAGGCTGGCAGCTACCAGGGCCAGAGCTTTTTTGGTGGTGGCTCCTTCCTGGTGGAACGCGCTCCTGGAGGAGATTCTGGCCTTGCAGAACCTTGTGCAGTTCCGCAGGGCCTGCAAGATGGAGCTCTTCCACCAGGCCTTCGAGTAGGAGCCGCCACTATCGCACCATCACTATCATACCATCACTAATTTACCATCATTATTAACTGGCCCTGGGAAGAGGGAATGACAGTGTCACGTGGAACTGACAGCACTGATTGGGTGTACCATCATTGAGACGCCATCTTTATGGAAGATTATTCTGGAACATCTATTGCACCAAATATGTTGTAACATTGTAGTAATGGTTTTACATGATTTTAACTTGTTTTTATGTGTTGGCTTATGCCTATCTGTGAGCCGCCCTGAGCCCGCATTGCGGGGAGGGCGGGCTATAAATTGAAATTATAAAATAAATAAATAAACCCTCCCCTCCCCAGCCTCCAGCCTCAAATCTCTGTAAGCTGCTCTGAGACTGTGAGTGAAGGGTGGGGTATAAATCCAATCTCTCCTCCTCCTCCTCCTCCTCCTCCTCCTCCTCCTC
>NW_015164703.1:394498-421540 GCF_001447785.1 Gekko japonicus
GTTTGAAAGCCACTCTGAGACACCTTTGGGTAATGAAGGGCGGGGTATAAATCCTCCTCCTCCTCCTCCTCCTCCTCCTCCTCTTCTTCTTCTTCTGGAATTCCCCAACTCAGAGCTGGCAACCCTAACTCATATACATCTAGCAGAATCTTAAGCTACAATAAGAAATTCCACTATAATCAATAAATGAGTAATCACTGCACCTACAAGTAAAGATTCAGACGTGTACCCTCCTGTTCTCGATATCCATTAAGGCTATATTTCCTCTTACACACACTCCCAGAAAAGAAATGTTACTGACGTCTATTGATTGAAATTTCATTTTTCTTTATCTTCAACAGTACGCTGAAGAACAGTCAATTTTTTTATATGATTGTGCAAGGAAATGTATTGATTTTCTTTTATGAGGCATTAATGAGATCTGTAGATGCCTAACGAGATTGTAGAGTTAACCTTGGCAGTAGCAGTAGCTTCTTTTTTCACATGTGCAGGAAAAAAAGAAAATGCAAAGATGCATTCTGGTTATTTAACTTATTCTGGCAGTAAATGGATTTTGTGGAATTGAACACCTCTTAACAGAAGGTGGGAGTTGGGACCCCTGTGCGTTGAGATCCATTAATTCCAAGATGCATAGCAATAAACTTTTGCTAAAAAAAAAATACTCTGCTTTCTTTCCCAACAGTTCCATATTGATCACTATGAAAACAAGTAGAGGTCAGTCATTTGGTGCCAGATTTTGTTTTGTTTCGGTTTGTTCAATGCTTACAGTGGAGAGTTGCTGACAATCACAATCAATTTAAAAAGTGCATTGTTCTCAAACCTATAAAGCAAAGATAAAATTATGTGCTTAAAAAAAACCAGTCACAATTGAACAAAGAGAAAAAGCCAAAAGAAGGATTATTTTGGACTGATTATTCTGTATGTCTGGTGGTAAAATAACATTGTAATAGCTTTGATTAAATGATTATGGGAAATGCTACCTACACTTTCAATGTCATAATGAGTTAGGACAAAAATCTGTAGTGTTTTATTATTTGTCTGTGGGCTGTTCCTGTCCTTTTATATAATTTCTTGCCAGTCAGTGACGTGTGAAATATGAGAATTCTATATGGAAATTGAATGAAATTGACTGGTTTGAATTCTGAAAGGCAGTGTGGGGCATGAGTGAAGAAGGAAATGGGAATCACAAAGTAAACAGACAATGACTGGAGCAAAACAGGCCACAGCTTTATTGATTACAGCATTCGGAGCATTTGTTGCAGCATAGGGCAGGATCCGAACATCAAGCGACTCAACTGTCAGCTGATGAAACCCCACCCCCAGCCCACATGCTGGGGGAATCAGGAGTGACAAGCAGGTGGTCCCACAAAGGAACAACCTCCTGCATGGAACCCTTGATACCTGGGAGCGGAGCCAGGCAACTGCCCCCAAACTGGGCATGCTGCTTAATGGCTTGACTCCCAAGACCCCATAAGGGGGTCCCCACTTGGGGAGGCAGGCACACAGGCACAGCCTCTCCAAAAATGGATCCGGCCCAATGCCTAAAACTGCCATACAGCTGTGACAAAAGCAATAACATGCAATTACACACAACAGAACCAAAACAGAAGGAGGGAGGGAGTGTACAGAGAATCGAGCAGGCTGGGCACCAGCTGCTGGAGCTTTAAATAGCTGACACACAACCCCACCCTGCCTCCAGCCCGACAGAGACTGCAGATAAGCCAGCAGCCAGTGGACCACCCAGCCCCAAGAGGCTCCTGAAACCACCATGAGCCAGCTGGAGCCACGTTGCGGCTCTTCAGAGAGTCCTTAACATAAGAACATAAGAGACACCAATGTTGGATCAGGCCAAAGGCCCGTCTAGTCCAACACTCTGTCACACAGTGGCCAAAAATGCCAGGTGCCACCAGGAGGTCCACCAGTGGGGCCAGGACATTAGAAGCCCTCCCACTGTTGGGCCCCCAAGCACCAAGATGACAGAGCATCACTTGCCCCAGAGCCCCTATCTATACCTTGTGGCTAATAGCCACTGATGGACCTCTGCTCCATATGCCTATCTAATTCCCTTTTGAAGCCGTCCATGCTTGTAGCCACCACCTCCTCCTGTGGCAGTGAATTCCATGTGTGAATCACTCTTTGGGTGAAGAAGTACTTCCTTTTATCCGTTCTAACCCGACCGCTCAGCAATTTCATGGAGTGCCCACAAGTTCTTGTATTGTGAGAAAGGGAGAAAAGTACCTCTTTCTCTACCTGTTCTTTCCCATGCATAATCTTGTAAACCTCAATCATGTCACCCCTCAGTCGTCTTTTCTCCAAGCTAAAGAGCCCTAAGCGCTTTAACCTTTCCTCATAGGAAACCTCATAGGAACCTTTCCTTCATTCATTGCTCCCCAGCCCTGCAGTTGCAAAGCAGCCACCAGTAAGTCAGTGACAGTGGATCCTGACACTAAAGTTCATAGGGTTGCCATAAGTTGGAAGTGACTTGATGGAACTTAACACGCACACACATCCAGTCTTTCTACAAGATGCAGACAGTAAATAACATAGGTTGTTTTTTTTGGGGGGGGGAGCTAGCAATATAAAGACTCACAATTAAAAAATGTTCTGTAACATTTCCCCAAACACAGAATATAAATACTTAGCACTCTGGTCCCTCCCCCGGTAACTCAGCAGGTAGGAATAGCCCTCTGAAACAAAAACCTTTTACATATCTTCCTCAAAGCCAGTTGAGATGGGGCTTTGTACTCGCACTGGAGTAAGTTGTTCTACAGAACAAGTGTGCCAGTAAAGGATGCTATAGATGAGGAAATGCTACAAATAGCAGAGGAAATAAGGAGTGATTGGTGGGTAGATCTAAGGTTTATCCTGCACTGGAGATCCATTTCTGTGATGTGATTCTCCCTTCTTTGGAGGTGTATTTAGAATAAAGCTTCATCTTCCCAAAATTGCAATTATGATATTATGATGGATCATGAGGGGTAGCCATGTTAGTCTGTCTGTAGCAGTAGAAAAGGGCAAGATTCTAGTAGCACCTTAAAGGCTAACAAAATTTGTGGCAGGGTAGGAGCTTTCATGAGTCACTGCTCACTTCTTCATATACAGCAAGAATGTGAGTCCACATGTCCAGAAGCCTATAGCAAGATAAACAACCTGACACTTTAAGGTGCTACTGGATTCTTGCTGTTTTCTAATATTATGATGGTTTTACCATTTCAAACTGAGAACTGGTCCTTTATATGCTGCCTTTTTTAAAAAAAGTTCAGGGTGGCTTTTCATGTGGTCTGTTTTTCATTGTCCACTTTTAAAGAAGTGGAAATATAACAGAATATCTTAGATTGCTTTAGACCACACTGCACATGTAGTTGGAGATTTCCTCATATTAAGATAATTATGGTAGAGTCCTGTTTAACCCCTGGCACACTATACGAGAAAGGAACTCAATGACAATTTTTGCATCTGTAATTTCCTCCTAATATCCTGTCAGACCTGTGCCTTAACTAAACCCAGGGGGGGCAAGCCTCCCGGTCTTCTGCAGCCACTCCCTACTCCATCAAGACCTTGGGAAGTGGTGTCCATGGACTTTATTACTGACCTCCCTGTCAGCAAAGGGAACACTGTTATTTGGATGGTTGTTGATTTATTTTCTAAGCAGGCTCATTTTGTGCCTTTTCCTTCCTTGCCTACAGCACAGAAGTTGGCGAAATCGTTTATGTCTCACGTGGTGAAAATTCATCAATTGCCTGCTAAATTAATTTCTGACAGGGGGACCCAATTTGTTTCTAAGTTTTGGAGGGAACTTCTTTCCATTTTAGGGGTGGAACAAGGGCTCAGCAGCGCTTATCATCCTGAGACCGACGGCCAAACGGAGCGAGTGAATCAGACCCTGGAACAATATCTTCGTTGTTTTACTAATTATCAACAAAATGATTGGTGTGAATTGTTGCCTCTTGCTGAATATTGTTATAACAACACTGTCCATAGCTCCACGGGCATGTCTCCTTATAAAGCTGTTTCTGGTTACGACAGCCCCCCCTCCCTTTCCTGGAGGGGATGGGCCAACGTCCCGTTGGGGATGCTAATACTTGGTGTACTTCTTTGCAAAATGCATGGCCTCTGCTATGCCAAACGCTTGACGCAGCCAAGGCTGCTTACAAGGCCCAGGCAGACAAGGGTAGGGTGGTGGGGTTTGATCTGAAACCTGGGGACCTTGTGTATGTGCTGATATCCTTGATTGTAAAGTGAAACGTGGTAAACTCTGGTACCTTATTGAATGGGTTGATTTCGGTCCCCAGCACCGCGAATGGGTGGAAGAAGGGGATATTCGGGCCCCTTACCTGATCCGTAGTTTCCACAAGAGGTTCCCGGACAAACCGGGAGGTCTCCCGCCCAGCCCGGGAGATCTCCCGCCCGACCCGGGAGGTGTGTTTTAGATGTATTTTAAGGGGGGCAGTATGTCAGCAAGCTGCCATTCTGTTTTCTGTGACCTCTGTGTACATATCCTTACCCTGTTGCACCCGGCTTGTTTCTACTATCCTGCTTCTGTGCTGGAATGCATAAGATAACTACTGGTGGATGTGTGGGGGAGAAGATGCTGTAATGCTTGCCTATTGCTATCTCATGAGAACTGCACCTGTGTTTTGTCTGATGTTCTGCCTGGTTCCCATGGACTGGGCGCGCAACCGTTTCATTAGCCCGCCAGCGGGAATGTTATTCATTGGATATGTATCTGTTTGAATTTCCTTTATTATGCTCGCCCTACCTGTGTATCCCCAGTTCTAACAAAGAACGTGTTTGAGTATGTCTTCAACGCTTTGAAATAAATTTTGCTTTTCTTGAAAACGTGGATTTATTCTCGATGCTTGGGGATCCAACAGGTAGAAGGAGTGAGCTGTGGCTTGGTTTGCTCCCATAAACGTGAGAGCCAACTAAGAGTGCATCTAGAAAACTAGCAGTCATTTTAATTGCAAATGTTAAAAAATTGAATGGCTTGTGTTCTCTAGGCAGTGCTATTGACTGACTTTGTTGACAAATTGTCACTTTGTTGCCTTATTTTCACTTATTTAATATAATCCTCCTGCCTCATATGATAATAGTTGCAAGTATAATGATCTTGCCTGCATGCACGCTCTGCCTGCCTTTCTCAGAATTAGCTGTATGATTTTACAAGATACAGTTTCAAATCTGGGTTTGCAGCCATGAGAACTAGCAACTTCTAAGAAGCAGAAGCTGTAATTCCTAGGTTTTCTGGCAACCTCTTCGGGGCCATATAGAACTGCCTCAAGGGCTGCATGTTGTCTGTACTTGTCTTAGAATTTTATTGCTCTGAAACCAAGTCTAGACATTACTACATATCTTATTAACAACGTTACATACGTCCTAAGCATACTTTTAAAAAGAAAAGTACTTTTGCATGTTTGTTTGGATTTTGACTAATGGTCACTTTAATACCTCTCTGTTTATAAAATGATGTCAGTGCTACAAGGCACAGGTCTACCACATGTTGCCAACTATTTTCTGCTTCCTCCTTTTTTTGGCTAAGCCGAAAACGTTGGCTGGGACTCCCTGGGTGGGGGAAGTCTGAGAGTAATCTTCTAGGCTACTGTAAGTAAACGCTGGAGTCAACTAAAAAGAAAAGAAAAAATCACAAGGCTGAAATGAAGCAAATAAAGAGAGGTACCAGCATACGAGTGTGCTAAATCCCTGACTTTATGAAATATAAATATTTTGGTGAATTGGGCTCTTTTGGTTTGTGAAAGGAAGCTTAATACTTCACTCAGATTTTCTTGCATCTTCGACACATTTGTAGGTTTATTTCTATGAAAAGTAAAGGAATTTTGATGGCTCCTACTACTTAGCAAAAGGATTAACCCTTGGCTTCCACTTTAGCTGAGCTGCTGAAATCACTTTTTTATTGACCAAACCAGCATTTTTCCTCCTTGAAGGTTAATGCCCAGAAGACTATAGTAAGATTAACAAACCAGAATTTCTACACCACAGATTTTGAAGAATAAGTGAAGTATATGCAGTTTGTCTCTGAGAAGTTTTGATGTTTGATGAGATATGTTTACAGCTTTGATGCACATTTAGGGAGTATCAGCTTAATTCTCTGATTCCTTTCCCAAAAGAAAGAATCCATGCCTACATTTTGTCATGAGTTTGTTTTTTTTAATTTATGTATCTGTATGCTTTTTTAAAGCATGGTCTAGTCAGCAGAACATATGCACACATGCTTTAGATATCAGCATTCTGGTCCTCCCAAATCCCTTTACTTGTAAGTAAATCTGATTCATTTCAGTGGTATTGGTGACCAAACCTCAACATTGTCAACAACAGCTTTTGTATCTGGAAGGTATGAGAAGAGGCAAGAAGCAGGCAAATTGGGGTTTGTGTACAAACCAAGATTTGTTATTTCAGATTCACTGATGGTGACATCCTTAGCAGAGTTGCTGCTTAGGATGACACTGCTTAGAATGGCACTGCAATTTGAGTTTATTGTACAAATTGTAGCTTAAGCAAGCCATATGGTTTATTATGGCCCCGGTCACATGGGAGGTTTTGGCCCGGAAGAGGGATGGATCGGGGGTGCAGCAAACGGGCGCGATCAAACCGCAACATCTGGGAAGCGGCGCGCACCCGTCTCCGATCCGTCCCTTCAGCCGGAAAACCCGCTGCAAAAAATAACCTGCAAAAGAGCAGGACTTACCGGAAATGGCGCAGCAAGAGCAGCCGTGAGATCGCCGGCGCGCCTGTCTTCCGGAGCAATCGAGGCTCCCGGCCAAATTGAGCATGCGCACACATGCGCAGTTCGGCTTCCTCGCTCTCCCTTCAGTGGCTTCCCCCCGGCATCTGATCGTGCCGGGGAGGAACTGCGTGGCAGCTCAGGGAATCTATCTGATCCCGCCGCCGTGTGTTTCTTTTGGTGCGGCTCTAAAAAGCCGCACTTTGGCCGTTCTTTTTTCCCCCGTGTGGCAGGGGCCTATGATGGGCTATCACAGCTTTAGTGGTGTTGCAAAGTTCTTATATACAAGAATAAACTAGGATGAAATAATAGGTATCATTGGTGAGGGCACCCAAATAGGTGCTTAGCATACTGTCTGGGCTGCTTGAGGTCATTCATTCATGGCTGCTATTCTGAATTATCAAAGGGTTGTTTCTACAGGGAGAACATCCCAGAATATTAGCATACACTTTTCCTTTGAGTATTCTGCCACTCTCTGCTGCTAGTATGTTTGTGGTTTGTTCTGAGCACCTGTCTGAAGTGCCTGTTCAAAGTAATAATGATCATTCTATTGTTTACACAGACAATTAGCCGGAGATGAAGATGAGTCCATGGCTGATAAATATATGATGGCACTATTTCATTATATTCATTCAGTGTTTGATTAATATTTAGGTTGTTCCCAGGGGTCTTGTTGTAGAAAAAGAGCTGCCGGAGCTCATTAGCATAGCTCATTAGCATAACGTATTTCATATGCCACGCCCCCTGACATCACCGGAAGTGACAGAAGGCCACACCCCCTGACATCACCGGAAGTGTGTCAGAAGGCCCGGCTACTTACCCTCCTGCTTCATCCTCATTCCCAAACGGAATGAGGATCGAAGCAGAGGGCGGGGTAAAGAAGGGGCGGGGCTTCACCACGTGACCGCCCCGCCCCCTAGAGGTTCTCTTCCGGAGCTCCGTACCTGAGAGCTCCCCCCCGACTAGAGCCCTGGTTGTTCCCAAAAATCAGATTCTCCTCTGGATAAACGAGTGACTGAGTAAAAGCAGAGGAAAGATTAGAGGACAAGGGCAAATGTAAACTATTACACATTTGAAAGGAAAAGCAAGTGCAGTAATATCAATGGAGGGAGTGTGTGTGCTGGCCAGCAGTCCCTCCGAGAAGGAATTTAGGGTTATAGTGGAGAAAGCCAATCTCTCTCTTTTTCATTTGTATTATAGAACTTTGGTCACCATAAAACTTTAACCTGATCTTTAATCTGAGATGGAAAGAGACCTTGTGGTTGTAGTAGATAGCTCAATGGAAAGGATCTGAAAATACAGCCAAAATTGTAACACCCATATATGAATCCTTTTGGCTCTGTGTGCACTTCTGGTCCCTGCATCTCAAAAGGGACATTATAGAGCTGGTATAAGTTGAGGGCAACTAAGATGATTAAGGAGTCGGGGCACCTTTGCTATGAGAAAAGGCTAAAGAGACTGGGACTTTTCAGCTTAGAAAAACTGCATGAGATGAACAAAGTGAATAAAGAGAACTTTTTTTCTTTCCTCCATAACAGTAGCACTTGGGGGGCACCCAGTGTCATTGGTGGGCAATAGATTCAGGACAGACAGAAGGAAATACTTCTCTCCTTAAACAGTAATTAAAATGTAGAATATATAGTGATGACTACAAGCATGCCTGGCATTAAAAGGGGGTTAAATAAATTAATAGAAGATGGGTCTGATGATGGTTAGCCATGGTGAATAAAACCTCTGAATACCAGCGCTAGGAGGCAGCATTGGAGAAGGCCTTGCCCTCTACGCCCTGTTTGTTGGTCTTCCAGGATTACTGGTTTGTTTCTTTGTGAAACAGATTGCTGGACTGGATGGATCACTGAACTGATTCAGCAGGGCTCTCCTTAGGTCCTTAATCTGTTCTGGCATCAGATGGCCCTTGTTTCAGGGGAAGGCATGATCTGTGCAAGCAGGGTACATTGTACCCAAGGAGAGCATTACTGACATTCCTAGCTGTCAATAAGGTCAATATAACCTTTGAGATGTCTTCTGCATCTATTTTTTTAATGTTATTTAATGGAGTATCACTGTTTGTTCAATGTAAGCCACCCTGAGTCCAGCTTGCAGGGAAGGGTGGCCTAGCAGGTTGAATTAAATGAATAAACAAACACGTAAATACATAATTTTGTTTTCTTTCCTTAACTACTCAGTATAGACTTGAACATTTACCTTCATTTTCATCTGAACAGAATGGTGTAACTGCACATTGAGAACGAATCTCCTCACTTTATTTTCCAGAAACCTTAATTAATTTAAAGCTATCTGAACCATCTCGGCAGCCACTTCCCACTTTTAACAGGAGTATCTGTAGATGGAGATGCTGCCTCCCTCTACCCTCTAAAGCATTTTGTGGCTCTTTTTCTGGGTTTGAGCTTTCATAGCTATAAACTCTGGGTGGTGTCACTTTCTAATGGCTAGTTCTCTTAAAAGATAATAACCAACTACTACTCTGGGCTAGAGGGGGATATCTTTTAGCTCATATGGCACACACCTGTGGATATAAACAGTATGGATTGTAGACTGAGCTAAGCAAGTGTTGGTAATTGTATCTCGCTGTCTCAAGATTATAGGTTTCTACAATATAGTTTTGTTGAGCCCTAGGCCTTTCTTCCTTTGTTAGCACTGAAAACATAGCACTGCTATTCAGTTTAGGTTTCCAAAGGCACTTTTTCCACCATTGTTCCCTACTCTTCCACCCCCTTCTTAATATCTGCAGTTTTCTGATGATGATAATGATGATGATGATGATGATGATGATGAAGAAGAGATTGAATTTATACCCTGCCCTTCACTCAAAAGTCTCAGAGTGGCTTACAAACTCCTTCCCCTCCCCCTCCCCACAACAGACACCCTGTGAGGTAGGCAGGGCTGAGAATGCTCTTTCCAGAACTGTCCTGGAGAGAACAGCTCTGACAGAACTATAGCTTGACCAAGGTCATCCAGCAGCTGCAAGCAGAGGATTGGGGAATCAAGCCCGGTTCTCCCAAATTATAGATTTACCCTGAGACTTTTGGACATGGGAGGCTGCAGATCAAAATTAACATGGTATTTTGAATGAATAGACACATTACACCCCATATGATTGACAGGTCTTAGCCGATGCATTTTACATTAGTTTTTTTTGCATCTGAACTCCACACAGCTTTTTCATCTGAACTTTCCAGCTCCTGACTTTTGTTTGTAAATGCATGAATACTTGTTCTGCTATAGCCAGAACTGTGTTCATTTCAAGACACAGTGTTCTGAATAATTGCTGTAACCATGAGTGGCTTCCTTACAGGTTGGTTGTGAAGATAAAATGAAAGATGGGAGAGCTGTGGGTGCTACCTTCAGCTTCTTGGAGGAAGGGTGGGATGAAGATGTGGCAAGCACTACTGTTGAAGTGTAAACTGGTGTTTTGAAGAGCAAACAATGTGTGGATGATGTACTTGCGCCTTTGAAACTCCTATGTGCATGTGGAACCCATGTGGAAGCTCCCAAAGCAGTATTTTAAAGGGATAAAATGAGCTGTGGTTGAGATCTCTTTCCAGGCATCTGTGCATCCACAACAAAGCACTTTCAGTCTTCCTGTTGGCAAATCTCATTGGCTTCTGACAACATGTATAAGACCTGCTTACAGAGAAGAATTTATTTAATAAAAACAACAGGCATCATAGAGGCAACTTATAATGGTACGGTGACTGCTCTATAAAATAAATGAATAAATAATTTCCATAATATATTGCGACACTTTTTTTTTTTTTGGTAAACAAATTTTTATTTTCTCAGGAATACAACATATAAAACTTTTCATTCTATCAATTGTCTACCCCATTCCCAGTTCCTCCCCTCCCTCCAATGGCTTCCCACAATGCTTCCACCCCTGCTCCAAATTACTTCATATCATCAACAATATCAGTTTCTCATCATTACAATCTAAAGATAACATCATTTGACTTAATATTGATCTAAACATATTAAGTTTTGTTTCACATCCCAGTTCTTTTCCAGATAAATTTTAAAGTCATTCCATTCTCCAAAAAACTCATCGTCTTCTTTGTTATTCAGTTTTTTTATAATCTTATCCATTTGTGCCATGAACAGAACTTTTTGTATCCATTCTTCAACCTCTGGTACCTTTTCTGTCTTCCAAAACTGAGCATAAATCATTCTCGCTGTCACTATCAGGTACCAGAGTAAAGTCTTTTTAGTCGTATTGACTTCTTCCATTTTAAGTCCCAAAAGCAGAATTTCCGGTGCTTTTTTAAAAGAACATTTCAATATTTTTTGCATTTCATTGTGGACTTTTGTCCAAAAGTCTACAGCTTTCTCACAAGTCCACCACATATGATAAAATGAGCCCTCATGCCTCTTACATTTCCAGCATTTGTTTGACATATTTTGATTCATATTTGCAATTTTCTTAGGTGTCATGTACCACCTATACATCATCTTATAACAATTTTCTTTAACATTAGTACATGTCGAGATCTTAATAGAATTTTTCCACAAATATTCCCAGGTTTCCATAGCCACTTCCTTATTCATATTAATAGCCCATTTTAACATTTGTTCTTTAACAGTTTCATCTTCAGTATACCATTTTAACAACACCTTATACATTTTAGAAATATTTTTTCCTCCTCCACTCTCCCAAACCTTTTCAATTTCATTTTTTTCCTCTCTAAAACCATAGTTTTTTTTGTCAGATCTAAAAAGATCATAAATCTGCATATATTTCAACCACTCATATTCATATTCAATTTCATTCTGCTTTTTCATTACCCACTCTGTTCCCTCTTTTTTAATTAAATCTCTATATGGCAACCAGTCTCTACCTCGCTGTCTTGAGTAAGATATCAACACTTCTACTGGTACAATCCACAATGGTCTTAAGTCACTCTGGTACTTCTTATATCTTGTCCATACCATATACAAAGCTTTTCTCACCAAGTGAAGTTTAAAAAAACTGTCCATTTTTATCTTGTCATACCATAAATATGCATGCCAGCCAAATCTACAATCATGCCCTTCCAACCCCAACAATCTGTCATTTTCAAGCTTCACCCATTGATCCATCCATGTTAGACAAACCGCTTCATAATATAGTCTAAGATTTGGCATTTGTAGACCTCCTCTTTCTTTGGCATCACAAAGTATTTTCATTTTGATCCTTGGTTTCTTGCCTGCCCAAACAAATTTTGACAACTCTTGTTGCCACTTGGCCAACAAATCCGTTTTATGCAGAATTGGTATTGTTTGGAACAGGAACATCAAACGTGGTAGGACATTCATTTTTATAACTGATATTCTTCCCATCAGTGATAAGTTCATTTTATCCCATTTCTTAAAATCTTGAGTCAGCTTAGTCCATAATTTCTCATAATTATTCTTATATAGGTCTATATTTTTTGCCGTTAATTCAATTCCAAGGTATTTTGTTTTTTTAACTACTTCACATTGTACCAGTTCTTGTAGTTCCACTTGTTTTTGTTTGATCATGTTTTTACATATAAGTTTTGTTTTATTCTTATTTACATCAAAGCCGGCCAATTCTCCACACTCCTTTATTTTTTAAAAAAGCAATGTCAATTTTTCTGTTGGGTTCTCCGCTATAAACATTACATCGTCTGCAAATGCTCGATATTTGTATTGGTGTCCTTTATGTGTCAAGCCCTTTATTTCTTGATCGTACTGTATTTTTTGTAAAAGTATTTCCAATACCCAGATAAATAATAACGGTGATAACGGACAACCTTGCCTTGTTCCTTTCTGTACTTTGAAGTTATCTGTCAGTTCTTTATTCACATTTATTTTAGCTCTTTGTTCAGAATAGATAGCTTCAATACAATTTCTAAAATGTTGTCCCGCTTCAATCTTTTCCATCATCTGGTGCATAAAATTCCAATTAAGATTGTCAAAAGCTTTTTCTGCATCAACAAACAGAAAAGCTACTTCTTTTTCTGGGTGCTTTTCATAATATTCAATTGCGTCCATTACTATTCTTACATTGTCTCTAATCTGCCTTTTGGGTAAAAAGCCCGCTTGGTCTTCAGAAATTACCGTTTGTAAATAGTTTTTCACCCTTTCTGCAATAATTTTTGCAAAGATTTTATAATCGTTGTTCAAAAGAGATATTGGCCTATAGTTCTTTACATTTGTTGAATCTTGTCCTTCCTTTGGAATCAAAGAAATAATTGCTTCTTTCCATGAGTCCGGCATATAATATATTGCGACACTTGAACATATAGGCAATAGAGCTCTCTAACATCTAAAATGAAGGAAACTTTTGCAGCCTGGAGGAAGACTGAACACTGGGGTCTTTGAGGACAGACCTCTATGTAATTCTGTAGGACTCATGGGGAGCTGATAAAGGGGCTGCTTGAGGCCTGCAGGGTAGATGTCACTCATTCCTGCAAAAGCCAGTGTTTGCACAGAGAACTTGAAATCACATTTATAATATTGCTGACCTTTTTCATGACCCAAATGTGAAAAAGTTAAGCTTGACGGGTGATCCTTTTTCTCCCCTGTGAGGTATTGAAGAAGGCTGGAGTAGGCAGTCAATTGCATATTAATAGTGTATTAAAACACAGTTGTAGAGGCATGAACGGCTTCCCAAAGTGAAAGGGAGCGTCATCTTATAACTCCAGTACTGTGCACAATAAAGGGACATAAATTCTTATGATGGAAATGTGGGAAGTTGATGTCATCTGGAATGTACTTCACTCATTTATAGAAGTGTTATGGGAAAATTGTAGAGATAGACTTGTCCACATGAGCAGCACATTTAGAAGACACATATTGCTATGTGAATAATTACTGCAGTTAGAGCAAGTAGACTTCCTGTGAGAATATTCAGTATGCCAGAAACATTTGTTCTGGGTACTGATTTTACCAAAACAAGTAGTGGTTTGCCAGCCATGCTCCATTTATACAAAGTGTGGGGAGGTTTTTTTACTTGTTTTCCTTAATAGCCCTACATGAATTGGTGGGAAGACAAATAATTAATACATCTCTGTGTCCATTGAACATCTCTGTTGTTTCATATTGAATTCCTGCAGAGATGTGAGAGAGCTGCCACAACCAGTGCTGTAAAACAGAGGAAGAATTGACAAAAGCACAGATCAGATTTGTGGGGTGTGTGAGGGGGGAAGAGTGTTATACAAGATAGTGCAGGCTAATTTGAAACCTTCAGAAGTATGTTTTACTGCATGACAGGAGTACAGGCAGAGGATGAAAGAGAATACTTGGAAGGAACATGTTTCCTGAGTCCAACCAATGATCTGCCAAGGAAGCAAGACAGCCAACATTGTAAAAGTGGGTTATGTATACTGTGGTGTTTGTGGGAGGGGCTTAGCTATAAATTGTTGTGAATTCTAATAAAAATTCAGGATAAGTGAATGTTAAGTAGCAGACTTGGTGAATTTCTTTATCTCTGTTAGAAACAAAACCAAGGAGTAATTTTGTATTACTTTATCATCTTATAGATTCCCTAAGTGTTTGTGAACAAATTTAAAGGTCTCTTCATCTACATGCATGTATATATTAGGGGGGAGTTAAAAGGAAATCCATATAATTTAAACGACGTAGGCATTTATATGTAAAACTCAGATGTGTTCATATATTTATTTTACATAGAAATGTCATCCACCTAAATTTATTGCATTTTACAAACTCTGCCATTTACAGGCGGGAGACGTGCCCTCCTGCCTCCCTTTCCTCTTTCTACTACCACTTTTTTTTTAGGGTGGGATTGCCGGAAAATTGGCAAACAATACCCTAAGCATTTAATTCAGTGATCTTAGAAGCTTGTAACTCTATTTAGAATGGCTTCTTCTTGGTGCTTGGGGGATCAACAGTGGGAGGGCTTCTAATGTCCTGGCCCCACTGGTGGACCTCCTGATGGCACTGGTATTTCTGGCCACTGTGTGATACAGAGTGTTGGGCTGGATGGGCCTTTGGCCTGATCCAACATTGGCGTCTCTTATGTTCTTATGTTCACTGTTTGGCCTTAAGATTATTGTACACATTCTACTAAACCATTCTGACCTTGGTGGTTTCTATTTTCCCCCCTGCTTGCTGTTATGTGGGGTTTTTTGCAGCCATCAATAAGCTAATGATCATCTCAAAACCTATCTCATTAAATTTTTTATTTCAAATAACATGATAGCAAAATACTTTAGGAGCCATTGGTTGTCTCAGTCTTGTAATGTCAAATATTTGATCTAAGATGTCTGACCAAAAGAACCTTGAGTTTTAGGGCACAACCCAAATGCATGATTAAAAATCTTCTTCTTTATTACACTTTTATTCGGGTTTTCTATCTTGGGTACAACAATGTCTCAGGGCACACCTGAGATGTGAAAAGAAAAAGAAGCAAAGCAGTACTTCATGAGAAGGAGGAACTGAAAGGATGTGTGAGTTTTTCACACATAAATGTATGCCATTTATAAATTTATAGTCCACCTTTCTCCCTGAGTCTCTAGGCAAACTACACAGTGTCAGTCAATGTAATCAATAAGCAAAGCAGTAGGACTAGAATGACCAAAGACTGAAACAAAGCAAAAAGTATTAGAAATCAAAAAGTACAGAAAATGGTATTACAAAATGTATAAAACAATGCAATACGAGCAGGATAATATATACAGCAAACAGATAATACATACTATACACAGTGGTATAGTCTCTTTATGAAAGTGTCTTTTGTTATAATATAGCCCTGTGTACCTTAACCTTTAGCAACACTTTCCAGACTAACAGTACTGGGTATGAACCAGATAAAAAGTTTGGAGTTGTGGGGCTCGCTGCTGTGAGATGAAGAAAACATTTGTTAAGAAGAAATACAAACTTTGCTGTGATTTTACTCTGGCCTTTAAAGATCAATCATTGCTTATTAATCAGTTTTGCTGAGGTTTAAAATCCTCAGGGAAGCATTTTACTTAACAGCAGGTATTCAACATGCACTTAAAGCAAATCTTTTGGATTTTGGAGCAACATTCCATAACCTTACACTATAACTGATGGTAGGTTTTTCATAAAATATAGCTTTTCCGGTTTCACAGAGGCACCAGTTAGGTTGTTTTTGCCATGATATAAAGTATATTGAGGCTTTTAAAGTGAGCTATATCTGTACTTTAATGTGGACCTGCATGTTTATTTTCTGTCTGTCTGTCCAACACAGGTCTGCAATCCTTTGTAGCACAAGATGTATTAGGAGAGAGGATGCAGGCTCATGTCTCAAAACACCCTTCATAGTGACATTTAGACCAAGCTAAAATGAGATAAAGCAGCCTTGAGATCTGGCAGGATGTGAGCCTCTCTGGTATTTTATCAGTGCTTGAATAGGGAGTGCAGGGTTGACTTGGATAACACATTCACTCTCTTTGTTGATTTTTTCCGGCCTTTAAAGTAAATCAGCTATCAGTATATGGATAATGTTTTTGTGTGATTGGCACTAAACACTGTTGCTGACTTCTTCCAGATGTTGTAAAGTCTAGGAACAAGCTAACAATTCAGAGTTCTTTATTTTGCATTTAATGTGAGCTAAAGGGAAGTAAAACTAGACAGAAAAAGCAATGAATTGATGGGCAAATACAGTTGACAATGAATGAGAAAGTTAGTTCACCAGTCTTTAAAAAATTGTAGTGCCTTCTTTGACTGTTGTTACATTTTAATGATATTGGAGCCATTGGCTCATATCCAGCTATGCTTGTAGGCAGCTAGCGGTCTGCAACAATTCATGGGCCTGGATGTGAATTTCCAGGGAAGATGATGAGAGCCTCAGTAGAAATGTGATTGACATTTGAACTTACCTTGTTATGAAATGTCTGATTTTGTCAAGAGGAACCTCTCCTTTGATGACCTTGAACATTTGCTCGAAAGAAGTATTGTGAACAGTTTTGAATATGCACAGTGGCAGCATTTGTCATGGTGGCCAAGTAACTGCTGATCATGCATGGTGCATGAGTTGTCATGGAGTCTGTTTTAAAAACAGCTGATCCAGGTTCCGTGTTCTGCTTTGAACCTGTGCAGCCAGCAGCATTCCGCCCTCTCCTCCTCTTCCTTTTTTCTCTATAGCCAAGACTCCCCCCCTTTCCTTTATGCTGCATAACTCCATGACTAAGAAAGTATTAGTCAATTTCCTTTCAAGATCCTGGACTCCAGGCTGCTCCATCCAAAAAACAAGTACTCAGAATCCTACTGAAGTCTACTCTGTGGGGATTACTCTGGGGAAAGTGTTCATAGGATGGCATCCAAAGTAAAGTGACACCCTTCTAAGTCTATTGAGGTCATTGCTTAGAAGTGTATAAAAGTGTTCAGGATTGCACTGCAAGAGTGCTGACCCACTGTATGTTATGTGTTGTCCATTCACGTCCCAATTTATGGCAACCCTATGAATTAACGAACTCCAAAATGTGGACAGCTTTCTCAGATCCTGCAAACCGAAGGCTGTGGCTTCCTTTTTTTGAGTCATGTTAGGTTTTCCTCTCTTCCTATGCTTTCCAACTGTACCGGACATGAAATTGACCAGGAATGCTTTGGCCAATTCCATCTTTGGTGCAAAGCTGAAGGCTTTTTTAGCATACACTGCACACCTTTGGGGAATAAAATATGGAAAAGAAAACGAGGAGAAGCTCCTAGCTCTGGACAGCTCATCCACAATGGAGCAAAGGCTTATTTTGTAAGTTGATTCCCCCCCCCCCACCTTTGGACAGAAAATAGAATTGAGAAGGAAATAGCCATGACAAAGCATTGTTAGAATGCACATACACACATTATTTCTGATTCAGACGGGCACTCTGCCTTTCCTATTAACAAACACCATAGCAGACAGCTGTGAAAGACACCTCACATCTGTAAGTCTTCCACTAAATGCTTTATGTACTTATGGCCAACAAGCAAATGGGGAATGGAGGTGGCAGGAGCAGAAGCAGTGGGAAAGCAATAGGAGAACAAGCATGGACAGTCAAGTCCCCCCCCACACACACACAGTATGTAAACTGTTCAAACAGAGTGTGTTGAAAATTTGACTGTATAGATTGCGACTTGTGGATAACTTGTGAACCAAACTACCCATCCATCTAGTTCTGTGGAGCTCCAGTAATACTTGCAATGAAAATTGGGATGACTGGCAATCAGCTGCATGTATGGAAGGTGCTGTTTCCACATGTTTCCCATGCTGGAGAGAGATAACTATCTTGAATAAATAGACTAAAACTGCCACTATCACATTTCAGGAAAGAAGGTAGTTACATGTTTAGAATATGTATTTATCTATGTCTTGTGGAATCATGTTTTATGAACTTTTGGCTGGGATTAATTTTCTACCAAGAGAGGATAGAGAATTCACATTTCAGGATGATCTATTGCAGATAGTTAATCGATTTATAAAGTGGTGGGTGGGTCATAAGGCCTGTCCAATCCTCCATGTACAGTATGCATTATCACTTGGGCTCAATTGTCTTTTAGCCCATTGTTGTTCCCTGTTATGGAATTCATTTAATGAAGCTGGGTTTGTGGAGCAGATATAAATCTAAGCTTGAGTTTGCTTTGTTGCATTATTTGGCCCTTTGTCTGCTGCAAGTCATAGAGCAGTATTATCTACTGCTGGTCCTATAACAGGGCCTGATAACTATTGGTTGTAAACAAGTAAAAACAGCTATAGTCACAATCCCCCCCCCATATAAGTAGAATTTGTGAATGTTCTTGTGAGAGTGTTTGTGTAAGGAATCTGTTTTGAGGAACAGCAGTAGTGAACAAATCTAAGTCACCAGCTTTAGTTGTTCCATAAATTGAACATTCATTTTCCTCCCTGAAACTTCATTTTTATGGCATCATTTTATAAAATTTGCTGCGGCAAATATACATAGTATAACAAGAAAATGAAAGTAAACAGTTGAATTAAAAAACAATAATGAATGTCTCTAGGAATGTTAGGCTGCAGGCAGATGACAGGCTTAGCGTGGTCTGGCCCCGCCTCTAATTTCTCCATTTTGTTTTGTAATGGAGAGTTTTGATTGGACATCACACCCTGACTCCTCTTTACCATGCATTCACCTTGTGGTTGACCATTCAAATTATTGCTGCATGGTAACCACAGAGTGGGCCGTTGGGTGGCACCCTTTTAAAAAGTTGTCTTTGATGCATGTGCAGAAGCATTCATTTGAAGGACCACTCCATTTTGACAGCTCTGTGACCCCTCTGCCAAATACTGCAGCCCCTCTCAGCCTCCTTTACTCCACCTGTCTTCCTTGCAGATCATGCATCATGCAGATTTACATGAGCGTAGCCCCATTGACTTTGGTACATTTACTCTTGTGTCAATCATGGGATGCTCTCAAACAGAAACTCTGAGGCAGAAACAAGACAGAGGGGCTGGGAGGGATTTGTCACTCAAAAACAACTCCCCTTGGGGCTCCCAACCCAGCAAGACTACTTGACCACTTGGACACACAAGCGGTGATTGATGACACTAGGGGTGATTATGCACTTACGTGCACATCACTAACAAGTTTTTTTAAAAAAAAACACAATGACAGAACGGACAGTTCACCCTTCCCTTGAGTTCACAACAGGGGAGTTTAGATATCCTGAAATGCAGGGTGAAATCACTGACATCTGTAACGACCAGACTTTCCCCAGTGTCAAATAACTCTGATTTGAAGATGGGTCAGAATGGGGTGTCAACAACTGGGGAATGGGAGGAAGATGTTGCTGTCTGAAGGTGCACTTTAAATCCGGAAGGGAACAGCAGCAACATTGGATCAAACTGCTCATCTGACCACAGCCTTAGATTCTGGTGGGTAGCCATGTTGGTCTGAGGACGTGTGCATCACACGAAAGCTTATACCCAGAATTAAACATTGTTGGACTTAAAGGTGCCACTGGACTCAGTGTTCTAGGAATGTTGGTTTTTAAGGAAATGCTACAGATAACTGGAAAAGTTGAAGAGGAAAACAAATGACTGTGCAATGGAACAATGTAATATTAAAGCTAGAAGACTGGCAGTCTCAGAGCAAAGGAAATCTAGCAGGAACAAAAACACAAGAGAGAACACAGTGCCTGAGAGGTATGCTGATATGATAAAGCCGTGTTACATGTGGCATCAGTTATAGCATAAATTTCTGTCCAGAATATGAGAGAAGTGCATAAATTGCATAGTATTTTTCTGGTGTTGTTGTAAGGTATAAAACTAAAGAGAGAAAATCTCAAGGAAAAGATATGTTACTCTGGCAGAGACAGATAAGAACCCACATGCTCCCTTCATTGGTGCTGTGTGTTTTTTCAGCTCTACAAGGCATGGATTTTCTCATTAATGATTACAAAACAGTGAATTTTAAGATTGACATGGGGGCACAAGCTAATGTAAGGTCTTTAAAAAAACTTTAAAAGCCCAGCATACTAAACCACTTCAACACTGAAATACCATCTTGAAATACACTCCAGGGATTACAAGTGTTTGCTAAACGTAATCTGAATTGCAGATATATAGACAAGGCAGCTCTGCTGGAACTTCAGGTAGTAGATTTTGATGCACAAGCTGCACCTGGTCTATGGGCCCTGACTAATTTAAATTTGGTACAAAGAGTTAATTGAGTAGAAAGAGTG
Source organism: Gekko japonicus (assembly GCF_001447785.1). Taxonomy (NCBI): domain Eukaryota; kingdom Metazoa; phylum Chordata; class Lepidosauria; order Squamata; family Gekkonidae; genus Gekko; species Gekko japonicus. Next base: position 414,861 of record NW_015164703.1, read on the forward strand.
GAAGATTAATGGGATGTGGAAATGTATTACAAAAATGTGTTTCAAGGCTTAAGTTGTTTATGAGAGACATATTCTTTAAAAACAAATGCATAGTACCAGCTATAATTAATACACCTTGGAAGAATAAATAGGAGTCCGGTGGCACTTCGAGATTTTATTCCAGCACAAGGATTTATGATTTAGAGTAGATTAGTCCACACAAACCTATGTGGGAATAAAATTTTGTTAGCCTTTAAGGTGTCATAAGGCTCCTGCTTTTTTTGCTGCAACAGGCAAACATGGATATCCCTTTGGAATTATGGACACTTCAGAAGGAATGTTTCAATACCACTAAGGGATTTCAAAGTGAACTAAATTATGTAGAAAAAACTGGAAAGAATAACTGGAAAACTGGAAAGCCCAACAACTGTTATAGACCAGTCTATCATATTTTAAATAAGAATGTGTTGAACCCAAGAAATATGCACAATTCACAGAGAACCTTTTGAGTTGTAAAAGAAATCACTTTAAGGTAACCAGAAAAAAACAACCATCGACTACTACCTCTACCACTTGTTCTGCTTAGATGGTGCCACTGTCGTACTATTGCTACTCATTACCATTAGTGAATTTTGGTAGATTCATCTACATCACAGTCTGTGTACATTGGGTGCACAATTTTTGTGGGTACAGAATTACAGTATAACCATTTGGTACTTGCTCAACTCTAGAGAGCCTTGACTATGCCATGTGTTATCTAGAAAGTATGGGGAAAAACCAGACAAGAATGTAACTAGAGGCTGAAATGAGCACTAGATGGGACTATGAACCTAAGAGCTATTTACATGCCAAAAGCAAATTTGGTTTGTAAAATAATTTTTTAAAAAAACCCTTGGGTATACGCCTTATCCAAAGAAGAGAATGCAAGTAGAACAGAAGCCATATCTGAAATGCCTAGTCCACAGAATAGAGATCCTTATGATGGTCACTTATCTAGGAAAAGTAATTGAGAACAGTACACTGACACCACTGCTAAGACAGTAATTGGCCAGAGACATTGAGTATCACCATATGCTAATCCATGAAACAGTATCAAGCAGTTAAAAGAGCTGTGAAAGAAGCCTACCAACTCAGCAAATCTGGTTTACTATTGTTGCAAAGAGATTCCTCTTGCACGTGTTTCCAAAACACTGACAACTATCCAAAAGTCGTCAAGTAAGAAAAGTTGGGTTAGGGTTAGTAATGTAGCCCTAACAGAAATATTGCAAGACAGGCCCAAAAGAGACAATAACAGAACACCACTAGTGATCGCATACAGCTCACTGATGATGCATTGAACTGTTTTGAAATGAGAGCTGTATGCGATCACTAGTATACCCCATCTCAGGCTCACTTGGTCATCTTCTAACACTGTATATGCCATTAAATGCCAACAATGCCCTTCAGTTCTCTACAAATCCTACCAGAAAGGATAAATGGACACAAATCTGACATCACGAATCACAACATTGAGAAACCGGTAGGAGAACATTTCAGCCTCCCAGGACACTCAGCAGGGGACCTCAGAGTAGCTGTTTTATTGCAAAGGAATTTCAGAAACAGACTAGAATGGGAGATTGCTGAATTACAAGTTATTACAACACTCAGTACAATGGCACCCCCAGGGCTTAACAGAGATATCAGGTTCTTATCTCACTACACATGCTAAGTCACTCAGTTCTCACATATGTTTGTTAACTCTTTTATTATCTGTAGGCATTCAGTAGTAATAAATATTACAGGGATCATCTAAATTGATCAGCAGTGTGGAGCATAATGTGTCTCTTGGAACAAAAAGGTGGCTTTTCCAACCATTTGAAATTATCCAAGCCCTGCCTTTAGTTTACTGCAGTGGTTCATCCTCTTCTACTTGACTCTGCAACCTGATAATCTTTCAGAATATGGAGACCTAGTGAGCTACAGTTTTGTTGGGTGCCTAGCACAGACTACTAGCACAGATGTGCAATCCCTAGCACAGACGTGTAATCCCCACATGCTCCCCAAAGAGCATTAAGATCGGGGTCCCAAACCATTTGGCCCTTTCAGGCCCTAAAGAAGCCAGGCTAGCAGTGATGAGGGCCAGGGCATTCTCTGTGGCGGCCTCGTACTGGTGGAATGAGCTCCCGGATTACATCAGGGCCCTGCGGGACCTTTTACAGTTCCGCAGGGCCTTTAAAACGGAGCTCTTCCACCAGGCTTTCGATTAGGGTGCCACCTCTAGATGTTATGGCCCTGGCCCTAACATCAGCACTGCTTTAACATCTAACAGCCTGGTGGGAGCCCAGACTATGGCGATAACTGACCGTCTGGATACCAAGAGCAGACCGGCATCACTTATTAGCACTTATTGATATCTATGTTTCTGGCACTTATGATTTTACAAATTTATAGGTTGTGGTTTAAATACTATGTTTTAACTTATTCTGCTGTTTTAATATATATATATTCATATAACCTGTAAGCCACCCTGAGCCTGCCCAGATGGGGAAGGTGGGATATAAAATAAATAAATAATACACTCTATTATATAGAAGTCCCCCCCCCCCGAGATGTTCCAAGAACTCAATGTACTTTATTTCAGTAACCCTTATGGTTTGGAAGAAGTACTTTCTGAACATTCTTCATATTGGCTTGTTCCAAAATGGTATATGAGAAAATGGTATTACGCATTATGGATGGTGCTGTTCCTTAGGAGACTGTATTAGTGGAACCATGAGAACTACCTGAATGCCTTTCTCCTCTTACTGCTCTGAGATTTGGATGCTGTTTGGTTTTATTTTCGTATTCTTATAGATGCTATATGTTTCTGGAGACCGATTTTCTATAATTGCCTCATGTGGGGATAGAGTGAGAGAGACTCCAAAATAGACCAGAGGAGGCATACATGATACGAGAAATTGTTTTTCATGCATCCATCTAACTGAATATTTGAAAATACTATAGTTAAAGCCAAATTTGGATTTCCTGTGGACCAATAACATTTAATTGTTGCTCTGGCCTCCTCCTGTTATTGAGACAAGATGTTTCTAATTTAATGACTTTTATCCTGTATTTTCTTCTAGTAGGGATTCATACACTTGGGCTGTAGTTGAGAGGTTGCACTCATTTTTAATGGTTTCCCTATGAAAAACAGTCAGTGCATGAAAATAGGTTCAACCTTTTCTCCTTCAGCTACTGTTTTTCCATGTGTAGGCAGCTTGGTGGGGATGGAACATACAACCTTGTATCTCCATATGCTTGGAAATGGTACAATGCAGAAGAAGCATCAAGGCTTGATTCTGCAGGTCACATTAACTTGCATCTGCTAGAGTGCCAGTACAGTGTCCACCACTCTTGCACTTGAAGATTCATTGTGCAGAACAAAGCCCATTTGGCTGCCATTCTCTCCTTTCCCACAGTCCTTGTGTCCCAGGCGGCCCATCACCACAATACCCTTGAGTGGAGATCAGAAACAAGAGACGTGAGCTATGCTTAGATGCCAGTTCATCAGAGATGTGCTGAAAGCTGGAATTCTCTAAGAGTGCTAATGTGTATTTTGGGTTCTGTTCTACTAACCTGTAAAACAAAGGCTTGTTTATGAAACACCATTGTGAAGATCAATTGTTGTTTTGCAAATCTGATGTGACTCTCAGCTGAGTGTTGCCATTTAAGCACAAACATTATATTCTGGTTAATAAAACAGCCATGCGGTTCATTGTTAAAGCAGCCATAGCGCACCATATTACTGCTGTACTATGAATATCAGCTTCTGGGAAATGTTGCTCATTATTAAGAACTTTCTAGGGCCCTGCTTCCCTCTGCCTTTTTATTTATAAGAAAATAAAGTTAACTGTATGTAATGAGACAGCACACAGGGAGCAGACGATGTTAGTGCTGCATCTCTGGCTAATTCAATATGATTGTAATGTGCATGGCTTCTACAGCTATTACTGTTGTATAACACAATGAGTGACAAACACTACTTAGCATACTGAATGGGGGCAGCGTCTCTAGCTTTAATCTAACTAATGCCCCCACTGCAAGATATAAATAGATTAAGTGAGGAAATCCAATATTTTCTCCATTCTCCCACTAGAGCGATACACATTAGTTGTTTCTTGCCATCTAATTGCATTACATGGCAGGGATGCGATAAAGGTTTAATGGCGGTTACAGTCATCTGTCACTTCCTTTTAGATATATGTTGCCGGGTATGATTTACATGCTTTGTGCTGCAGTAACACTTTTGCATTGGTCATAATTGCTAATCCACAAGTAAAGTTTTGCTGATGGGTTTTCTTTTAATTGGGGCCTACACACACACACACACATTATACATACATATGTATGTATAATGGGCCAGCCTAGGCTGGGAGGGCAGGGTATAAATTTGATTAAATTATATATGTGTGTGTGTGTGTATGTATATGTGTATGTATGTATGTATGTATGCATGCAGTACAACTCACAAGCAAATTAATCTGGGTCCTCAGTGTGGATCCTCAACAGAAGGGGCTCCCTTCACATCACTTTGATTCATGAACAGGATAATATGCTGCCTCTCCCTCACTTCCTTCTCTCTTCACAGTGATCCTTATTTCCATTCCTTCCTGGGGTAACAATATCATGATATTTTGCTGCACAAGATACAAACATGTCCCTTACCATGGGTTTTCTCACCTGCTTCAAACCACTGCTCAGCTTAGTGGTTTATGGGGAGACCATGCCTCATGTTAGCCATTGTTTGCATTAGAGGTTAACCTGGGCATCAGATTTCATGAATCCAATACCTAGGAGTAGATTTTGACTTGGACTCTGGTTCTTTTTCACTCCAGGCCAACTCAAAATGGGTTAATATCATTGCATCGGCAGCAAGTCTTGTCATCTTCAAATTTATACGGACAAGGACAGAGGTGGAAAATGGCTGTGATGACCATGGATTTCTGGATTAAGTTCTAGGTGTTGCTCTAATTACACATGGCACCATCCATTGTTTCAGAGAACCTTGGGAATATACCTGTTTCAATAGACATTTGTACTTTATGTACTTGTTGAGTGCCATGTCCACAATCCTGAAGCCTGTGGCTGAGAGGAGGCAAGTTTTTGTGAAAAGGAGGAAGTCAAGTAGGTTTGTGTTGTAGTTAGTCTTACAGATCTCAGAAGCCAAGCAGGATTAGTACTTGGAAGGGAAACCACCAAGGAAGACTCTGCAGAGGAAGGCAATAGCAAACCATCTCTGCTTCTCACTTGCCCCGAAAGCCCTTTGCTGGAGTCACCATTAGTCAGCTACAACTTGAAGGCATTTTCAACACACACATCATAATGGGAGGTCATAGAATCATAGAGTTGGAAGGGACCTCCAAGGTCATCTAGTCCAGCCCCCAGATGTGTCTAACTGTGTAGTGAGGGTTGAATTAAAAGAGAAAAACAGAATTCCTTTTATTTCAGCTGGGACCATTCCAAGTTGTACTGGGGGAATTTAGAAATAGAATTGCTTTGATACTCCACTTTTCTCTACTTTAAGGAGTCTCAAAGCAGTTTACAATCTCCTTCCCTTCCTCTCCCCACAACAGGTACCTTGTGAGGTACATGAGGCTGAGAGAGTTCTGAGAGAACTGTGACTGGCCCCAGGTCACCCAGCAGGCTTCAGGTGTGCTCCAGATTAGAGTGTGCCCCTGTTAATCACTATACCATGCTGGCTTTTTTTAGTAGTTTGCCAAAGTGTACATGTACATGGCTTATTGGTAGAGCATCTGCTTGCCATGCAGAAAATCCCAGGTTCCATCCCTGGCACCTCCGGTTGAAAGGCTCAGGTAGTAGGGTACGTGAAAGTCCTCCACCTGAGACCCTGAAAGGCTGCTACAAGTCTGTGTATGTAATACTGACCTTGCTGAACCAGTGGTCTAATTCAGTTTCTTGTGTTCATATATCAAGAATAAAGTTTTAAAGGGTATGAAAAAGCAGCTGAATAGCAGTGATGGCCTATTCACATGTTCCTTTGCTACTAATATAATTCTGATGACGTTCATTGATTACATTTGTGTGTTATAATGTTTGTGAATTCAACCCTGAAGGTTATATTTCTGGTCGTCTCCTCTCAGGAGTCACAACCTTCTTTAATGCATGAACACGGGAGAGGAGACAACTGAGAGCTATGATAACCGTCTTCAAGTACTTGAAGGGCTATCATATGGTATGAAGTTGTTTTCTGTTGCCCCAGAAGGTCGGGGCAGAACCAATGGGTTGAAAGTAAATCAGAAGAGTTTTCGGCTAAACACTAGGAAGAACTTCCTGACAGTTACAATGGCTCCTCAATGGAACAGGCTTCCTCAGGAGGTGGTGGGCTCTCCTTCTTTGGAGGTTTTTAACCAGAGGCTAGATGGCCATCTGACAGCAATGCTGATCATGCGAGGGAGGGCAGGCAGGGTTGCATCAGTGCTTAGTTCTCGTGGCTCTTTCTTACATGCCCAGGGAAATATTGATCGCCACTATGGGATCAGGAAGCAATTTTTCTCCAGGCCAGTTTTGACCAGGGATCCTGGAGGGTTTTGTTTTTGCCACCTTCTGGGCATGGAACAGGGGTCACTGGGGGCGTGGGGGGAAGTATTTGTGAATTTCCTGCATTGTGCAGGGGGTTGGACTAGTTGACCCGGGAGGTCCCTTCCAACTCTATGATTCTATGA
>NW_015164703.1:421762-483581 GCF_001447785.1 Gekko japonicus
CTCCGCCCCGGCGTGCGCGTCACCCGGAAGTGATGTCGCACGCTGGGGGCGGGTCCACGCCATTTGAGGGGAAAACAAAGAGTTTTCCCCTCAAATGGCGTGGCCCCACCCAGCATGTGACGTCACTTCTGGGTGATGCTCCGGCGGCGCGCGCGCATGCTTCGCGCACGCGCACTTTTCAAGATGACTCCTGGACCGGCTGGACGCTCCCCCGCCGGTAGGGATTTTACATTTGGCAACCCTAATGGCACTAGATGACCCAGGAGTTCCCTTCCAGCTCTGTGATTCTAAGGAACACCCCCCCCCCGATATTGGCTATTAAAAAAAAATTCTAAGGGCCAGTTCTGTAAAAATGCCACTTTTACCAAGGATTGTTTCAGTCAGGCCACCAGAAACTAAATCCAGATATAAACAAATTCTCAGCCACTATAAATGTGGAATGTATTAAAAAGAGCAGCCTCAAGGCAACAGCCTCAGTAGCCTATTAACAGTCCCACGAGGCCTGTAATCCTCCAGCTGGGTCTATTTTGAGCTCCTGCTGAGATTTCATTTCACATCCTTACTCACTTACTGGGAGAGAAGGGGTGGGGAGCAAACAGAAGCATGCAGATAGTGCTAGAACTTTGCTATAGAACTTCACTTGACCCAGTGACTTCAGCCAGTTCTAACAAAACGCTGTTTCAGCTTGTTCAGTGGTGGGGAAAGTGTGAATGCTGTTGTTATTTATTAATATTGCCAGGTTTTCCAGAGCACTGCAAGGTGAGCAGCGATACTATACTTGGGGTCTGCCCTGTGGCTTAACTGCTCATATTCAAAACTGCTAAAATACCTTTTTAGCATTGAGGTGATTAATTTATGGATGTGTTGTTCTTTTTCAGTGTGCCGGCAAGGTAGCTCCAGCGATGGCATTATTATAGGCGTCTGCTAATTTGACAAGGTCAGATTGCGTGCCAGTTATCTGCATGGCAAACAATTACCAAAGGTCGTGGAAGCAGCTTGTGTGCTATGAATCACTAAATCATTAATTTCTTTGTCACTGAAAAAGTATCCCAGCTACTTGCCTGTCTCAATCAATATCCCCAGATAGGGTATCTGTGTCTTAAAAAAAAAATCTCCCATGGGGATGACTCAACCACTGCACCACTTCCAAATCACTCAGCTAATGGGCACCAGAGCGGGGACCCTGATTGTCTCTGACACCAACACAACCACTTTTCTTCTTTGCATATCAATACTATACATCTCTGTCGCAGAAGAGGCAAATTGAGTTATGGAAATGCTAAGTCTGCTCTCGAGACGACATTATATCGAATTTGGGGCCTGCAGACTTGATTCCGTTAACATACCTGGGGATTTTAATATTCTCCTGAAAGCAGTTATTTGTCATTCATTGTTGAGGCTGTCTAAATTAACTGGTGCTGTGATTTTTTAAAAATAACAACAGAATAAATGCAGCCCCTCTCCCTGTTTCCCCCCCTCCTCAAGTTTCTGAATCCTACAAAAATATGCTTAAAGTATCCTCAGTCCCAGATATGTATTTTAAAGAGGTAGGGGAAGAAATTAAAAGAAAAGGAAAAGTTGGCAATTAATAACAGCTCTTACAGATGTATAAGATACAGTGATTGTGGCTTATTTGATTGCTAAAATATATCTGTGTGCATGCATAAATAAGGAGTTTAAGGAAGCAAAAGAAAATAGCACAGGTGTTATATTGCAGTAATACTACCCTCTAGTGGCACTTGATGTTTAAAGTATTATGAGCTTCCAGCACAAGCCCTATCAAACCTATATGTTATTTTTTCTTTATAAAGAATTACTCGTGTCTGGATTGAGTTCACTTACTTTCTACCACTTCTAAACAGTTGCAATATATTTTATTTTAAAATGAACATTTTGAACATTTGAACATTTGAATTTCTAATTATGTTTATGTTTTAAAGTCATTGATATTTATATCCGCCAAATCCAGGTTTCCTGTGAGTTAAAAGACAGATGAAACTGGATATTATTAACAACCTTTTATATAATTAAAAGAGTGCATGTCTACAGAAGGGTGTATATTATGGTCTGGACATGCTTAATTTCTGGGAGTCCCTTGTGGGCACTTCTGTTATTTTGTCAAAGCTACTGGAATTTCTTTCCAAATAAGAGCTCTATATCTAGTACAAATTCTGTAATGTGTTCAGCAAATTCCTTTCTGTTCTCAACACATCAGAAACTTGAAAATAAAAATTAAAGCAAAGTCCTTTTTCATCACTGGTGCAGAATTCTTATAATCACAACTACAAATTAAGGTTTTCTTTAAGAATCAGTTTTGACAGATTTTCTTAGCTAAATTGAGATGTGCAGAGTAACTTCATGCACAATCATTTGGAGATTCTTAGGCTGACATATTAGGGGATTTCGATTAAGGCTGTTGAAGAAAACCTTAAAATGCAACTTAAAACAATTTTGGCCTGCATATATTTGGCATTTAGGATTGAGTGCGTGTGGTTTTCCTTCCTCTTGCACAGTGAGGTTAAAACAGGACCTCATTTGTTTGTGAAGCTGGTGCAGTCAGTGAACAGGACAGCTTGTTTACTAAGTCCTTCAGCTTTTAGAGCTGCAACATTTTCTCTTTTGACTTTTCCATACGTTAAGTGCTGTCAATTCACAACCAACTTATGGCAGCCCCAGCAAAGTGACTTCAGGCAAGTGAGTAGCAGAGGTGATTTGCCATTGCTTCTTCAGAGTCTTTCTTGGTGGAAAGTGCTATCAAGTCATACCTGACTTATGGCGACCTCATAGGGTTTTCAAGGCAAGAAACATTTAGAGGTGGTTTGCCACTGACTGCCTTCACATTACAACCCTGCTATTTCTTGGAGGTCTCCCATCCAAATACTGGCCAGGGCCTACCCTGCTTAGCTTCTGAGATCTGACGAGATCAGGCTAGTCTGGGCTATCCAGGTCAGGGCCTTTTTTGGTGGTCTCCCATACAAAGAGCTGATGAAATCAGACTATACCATGCCATGTTCCCTCCCAAGACATACTTACACAACCAGTATTTTTTTTTCTTACGTGTAACTGTATCAGTTTGTGGATAGCAAATACAGCAATATAAATGCTTTGGGGGGGTTTCTTGTATTGGTTCCTAAGGGTGGAACTGGATAACACTCTGTAAGAGTGGATCTATGTTGTCCCCCCCTCTGTGAAAGGATTCTCTTCACAACCTGGTCCCAGTCAGAATTGGGAACTCCAACAACTGCTACATATGGAAAGTCTTCAGCCTCTTATAGTCAGAGAATCACAGAGCTGGAAGGGGCCATACAAGCCATCTAGTCCAGGAGTGTCAAACATGCAGCCCGGGGGCCAAGGGCTTCTATCAGGCCCACAGTGGAACTGGCTGTCTTCTGCTGCTTCTTCCAGTTCTGCTGCTGCTGCATCATTGTAGGTTTGCAGCTTACAGATACACACCCGAACAGCATACTCAAGATTGCAACAGCACAGACATTTTGATGCAATAATTCAGAGGTGTCAGTTATCGGACACTGTTAAATAAACAAAATATTGCAAGAGTGCTAATGATTTGAGCATGATTTTAAGTTAAAAAATTTTATATCTCCGCTACCTGGCATTACATTTTATGACATGCATGGCTCGGCCCAACAAGGTCTCATTTATGTCAGATCTGGCCCTCATAACAAATGAGTTTGACACCCCTGATCTTCTTTAACCCCCACTCAATTCAGCCTAAAGCATCCATGAGAGATGTTCGTCCAGCCACTGTTTGAAGACTGCCAGTGAGGGGGAGCTCACCACCTTTGTAGGCACTGGATTCTGCTTCTAAACTACTCTTACTGTAAAAAATATTCTAATATCCAACTGGTACCTATCCGCCCATAATTTAAACCCATTATTATGAGTCCTATCCTCTGCTGCCAACAAGAACAGATCCTTGCTCTTCTCTGACGGTCTTTCAGATACTTAAAGAGAGCAGTCATGTCTTCTTCTACAGTGTCCCATAACAGATGGTCTGGGGTTCCTTAGCAGACAAGGTTCAATTCACTGAAGGTAGTTTGTTTAAAAGCTGAATTAGAAATGGAAAAAATGATGATCTGATCTATCCCTCCTCTCTAAAAGCTGGATTGTCCAAACCCCCATTTATCTACTCCACCTAGCTTAGAACATTGAGGAGTTGCTTCTGTATAAAGAGGACTTCAGATCAAATAGCTCTTTTGAGTAGGCTAATGACTCAATCAGTGTGAGTTGCAAAAGGAAAAAAAATGTGTCCAGAGATTATCAGTTTAACTAGGCTGAGTCATGCAGTAAACCTAGGACAGAGTTTTCCCCGCAGAAGCATTTTTGTTGCCCTTTATGTAGGGAACATAAGAGATATGAATTGACCACAGCATGTTTAGGATTGTAGTGTCAAATACATGGTATATTAAAGAAAGGGAGGAAGAGGAGATGGCCCCTCCCAAACATTTTAGCTGGAGCATCCTGATAGTGTCGTTATCTGCCAACCCACAGTTATCATTATGACAGAACAGTTGGTTATACATAGACACTCTACTCAAAATGGTCCTCTGTTTTGAAATGCAGCGTCAGGTATATGGTGGCAAAAACTGTTTTGAAATTAATGTCCTTTTCTGTTGCATGGCAAGTAAGTCTGTGGACTTGGCATCTATGTCACTAATTCTAAAAAATATATGATTTTTTGAATGCAAAAACTGACCCATTTAAGATAAGGAAGTCCAGGCGAGTGAAAGCCAAAGGCATATAGGGGAGTTTGATTCCAGTTTATAGACTATGCAGCTAAATCAGATTCAAGCCATCCAGATATCATTTGTTTTTATTGATCCCTGGAAATTGTATAATATTCTTCTTGTTAGTTTGAATGCATCATTTTTTTTTCTTTTGTATAAACGTGTATATGAGCCATTAGTATCACTCTTTTAGGTAAATCAGTACTCAAGAGGTAATGGTTAATTTCATTTATTTATTTGTTTATTTTGTTGAACTTTTACTGTGTGGGAGAGAGTAAAAGTAAAAACTTTCACTTTGTTTCCAGAGGGCTACAGTGTGTGATCGCAGAGTTATTCCTAGGAAGCTACGGGTATCCTCTGTGTATTCTTGTCTTTCTTCAATGTGCTTCCAAGTGCTTAGAAGTTGTGTTTGCAGCTGCCCTGTCCTTGGTCTTTTCTAGTTTTGTCCATGCATTTGTAAAATTATACTTCATTGGCCACCGGAGTTTGAAATCAATGGAAGGTCTTCTCAGATTATCACTTGGCTGCTACTTAAAGACTGCTCACTTTTTTAAAAAGTCAATCCTGCACTTAATGAAATTAAACTTTCATCAAGGCAGTCTTCTTCACTGGTACTTTATACAATCATCACTCAGTTAAGGTGGCTTAGAATGTTGGACAAGATGTAATTAGTTTAACTAACTATTGATCGGTGCAAGCTAAATAAGAATTTTAATACATACACAAAAAGTGACTGAAGACTCTTTGACTGCTGAAATGAACAAAACTTTTTTAAATGTTTGGCATTTTGTACGAGTTTGGGCTCATAATATCAAACCTAAAGCATGGAAAATTCTCTTTAGAAATGAACTAATTGATTAAATGGGGAGCTTTTGTCATTGGAGAGCCCCTGTGGTGGCTAGAACAGGGGTCCCGACCATGGTGTCTGTGGACACTCTGGTATCCACCAATACCTTTCCAGGTGCCTACCAAATTTTTAAGGAAATGGGCAGGACGAGGTAGAGTTTTTGCCCTAAAAGTCTTCTGATTGGCCATTGGAGATTAGATTGATTTTATAAATGTGGCATCAGCAGTAGCTGCCACCACAGCTGAAGGACCTTACAGTATCTTCATTTTTAAAAGCCTCATGTTAAGCAAAGGTTCTGTCTAAAATACTGAAGAGTTATACATAACTTTACTCTTTGACTTTTTGTGGTTGGCTCCATCTCCTGCAGCAGCCATTTTGTATTTGCATCCACCAGAATTCCAAAGGTGTCAGAATTCCAAAGGTTACCATAGGCTCAAAAAGATTGGGGACCCCTGGGCTAGACTGTTGAACTAGGATCTGGGAGACCCAAGTTCAAGCCCTGTTCTGCTCTAGAAGCATGTTGGGTTACCTTTGGTGACCCCGGCTAGGTCAAAATGCATTTGTTTGATCAGAGGTCTTTTCGGGGGGGGGGATCGCAGTTCCCCCCTGCCTGGGGCCAGGGAGGGCCTTCGCGGGGCTTCCTTGCACTCCCGCTGGCCTTGCAGGTCCACTGCCGGGCCCCTCATGGGGCTCGGCAGTGGAGCTGCAAGGCCGGCGGCGGCCAGGACCGTTGGGGGCGGGGTGTGTGGCCTTATGACACACTTCCGGTGATGTCAGGGGGTGTGGCCTTATGACACACTTCCGGTGATGTCAGGGCGTGTGGCATATGCTAATGAGTTATGCTAATGAGTTCCCCTAGCTCTTTTTCTATGAAACGACCCCTGTATTTGATCATGGTAGTGAATTCCACAGATCAACTGCTTGTTGCCATGCAGCCACCACACAAAGCTTTTACAAAGACTCTTAAGCATAACTGCAAAGCTGGACTGTTAAATAGGTCAGTTAATGACTTGGACTGAATGGTAGCCATGAGACAGTACCATTTTATTGGACTGTAGGCATGTGCCCAGCCAGGAGAAAACTTGCACTGAAGCAGCATGCCAAGCCAGACGTGGACGCATGGAATACCAGATGTCTTTCGCTCCTGCATCTCTGCAGCCATACACCAGAAGGCAAGCCACCCTCCATGACCCTGCAATACATGGAGCCAGCAGCAGTTCACTAAGAGAAAACTGTGACTATACCATGCATATTTTTCTTGTAATTCTGTCATATCAACCTTCAGTAGTCTTTATTCTAAAACAAAAAGCCCCAAATGTTAAGCCTAGCCTCATAGGGTAGCTGCTCCTTCCTTGTGATAATTTTTGTAGGCCTTTTTAGCTGTTCTGGGTTCTTGGCATGAATATCCACTAGGGGTGAGCATTCAGCTCTATCTAAGCCAGGAAAATAGCCAGAAAATACCTTATAGGTATTTATTGGCTATTCTTTCAGATGGATATAGAGGGGGTGTATTTTCAGCTATTGAGCATAGACAAACCTAGATAATCCCCAAAAATTGGGATTATCCAGGAAAACAGGATAGCTGCAGTTAAACAGTGTTTTAAAAGAGGGCATTCCTTTTAAATGCCATTCTGGGTGAAGCTGTAGCTTTATGAACACATATAAAGGGACCACAACACCGTTAAGTGCCTTCAGCTTCATTACAGCCTATGGGGACCATGATAGTCAATGATCCCCATAAACTAGTCAATGATCCCCATAAGCCATAATGGGGAATCTCTCCAGGGATATGCAGGGGTTGGAGGGGGTGTCTGTTTTTTGAGGTAGAGGCACAAAAATTTCAGCATAGCTGCTGGTGCTCTAGTCAAAAAACTCCCATGTTTCAAAAAGATTGGGCCAGGGGGTTCAATTCTGTGGGCCCCCAAAGAAGGTGTCCTATCCTCCATTATTTCCAATGGAGGAGGAAAGCAGCAAAAAAAGCAGGGACTAATATTAAACCAGAAACTGAAGGTGGGGGGCATTTTTGTGGAACCAGTGCTGCTGTGGCAGTGCTTCCCTTGAAGAATCCTTGTCTGCTCAGTCAGTGAAGGGAATTAGAAATTGAGAAAAAGTCTTGCCTCTGAAGGAGGGAAGTGGAAGGGGTCCGTCATACCTCCATATTGTCATTTCATTGGGAGGCCTTCTGGGCATACCGGGCATGCTGTAAATGTGTATCAACCATGATTATGCATCCACTAACCTTATTTTAAGTAAAAACCTGCTGTGGAACAGAGCAAAGAGAGTCACTTCAATACAATTCTAATTTTTCAAAACAAGGAGGATAAGGATTTTTTTTTTAATTCAGCTTGCTGTACTTAAAAGATTTCTTCTAAAGTGTTCATTTTACTTGTTTTAAATATTATGACACAGAGGGGAAAGTTTGTGGGGCACACAGTACAATTAGGAAGCAAATTCCTAAACTGTTGTGCTAATCCAAACAGCTCAGCTTCTGACCCTGAATTGGGATCTTTCATGATGAGAGCAGGCTGTTACAATGTGCTCTTTGAAAAGCCTTGCTAAATCACAGTTTAGTTGCTGAAATGTTTCCATCATTTATTTTTCTAGGATCTCTTCCATAGCTGCTTGCTCATAAGAACCAGGCTAGGGAAGGAAATTGGGCCTCTCTATTTGCCTGGCTCCACTGAGCTACGCAATCGACTGCTGCACATTTGGAGACTTCACGTGTTTTGTGGGCAACCACTTAATTGACAAATGACCCAAGTTAGTGAAAAATTACAAAACAACCCACAAATTCTTGACAGTGAATAAGCACGCTTTGCACAAGAGGCAGTGACCCCTACCCATAAAGCTAGATTGGGAGGAAAAGCAGATAATCCCTATTCTTGCTTTGATTTATCCTTAACACTTACCACATTGGTAGGGAAAAATATTTTTAATATGGGAACCTGATATTTCATTTCTTAAGGTTAGTGTTGCCAAACAGAAATTAAGCCAAGCTACCATCTTAAGTGCAAACATTACTTTGAATTGTCCTTTTTTTATATAACAAGGCAGAAGGTGAAAGCTGCATAAACAGGATCATTTTCACCGTCTGTTTCAAGCTTTGAACTAGACATACACAGAGAGACAAAAAGAGGCTCAAATTAGATATATTATGGGCCATGTTTGACTTTTTGAAATAAATATGTCCATAGTTTGTAAATGTTGAGTTTTTAAAAAATAGGTATATGTGTTTCTCTAATTTTACATGACAACAGTACACAAAGTTTGGCTGGTACTGGCAATAGTCATCTAATTTCATACATTCCACTGCAGTTGTTCTACAGGGCTGTTTTTAATGTCTGAGAAATGTCACAAATTAAGTTACATTGGTGTTAGAATTTACAGTGATGTCGTGAAAAGGGCACTTTGACTGAAACATGGAGTGAGAGGCCAGGCTGTTATGAAGGCTGTTTTCAGAGGTCAGTCTTGCCTTGTGGCTGAACATGGAAAATGAATGATCATTGACATCAGTAGTTGTGCAGACAGGTGTCCTTTTAATCAGATGGTACTCCCTTGAAGCTCCTGCCAACCTAGCAGTTCGAAAGCAAGAAATTGCAAGTAGATAAATAGGTACCAGTTTGGTGGGAAGGTAACAGCGTTCCGTGCGCCTTGGGGTTTAGTCATGCCGGCCACATGACCACGGAAATGTCTTCGGACAGCACTGGCTCTTTGGCTTTGAAACGGAGGTGAGCACCGCAACCCTAGAGTCGGACTCAACTGGCTTTCGAGCAAGGGAACCTTTATCTTTACCTTTTTACTCTCTTGAAGGTATGTCACTCAGGATATTGGGGATACAGGAATCAGAAACACATGGTTCAGATACACATACTGGTATAGCTACTATAGGGTGCCCTGTCATGGATGGCCTAGCCTAGGCCAGCCTGACATAATCTGATCTCAGAAGCTAAGGCGAATTGGCCCTGGCTAGCAGTTGAATGGAAGACCACCAAGGAAGTCCAGGGTTGCTAGGATTGCCAGATACTTTTTGAAACCACTGGACACACCGAGGTTCAGTGCCACCTTCTCCAGGCCCAAACACCATGCTCCGTGCTGTTTGGGCTTTGTAAGATAACCATTAACCTGGACTGTCCAGTATTTTCACTGACTGTCCCAGACATTTACATTTCTGGTGGGTTTTTTTCAGTTTTTTCTTGGACAGTCAGTGAAAATAGCAGACTGTCTGGGTCAATACCAGATACCTGGCATCCTTAGGCCCAGCCAGTGGCTAATCACTTCTGTTCATCTCTTGCTTTGGAAACAGAATGGGGCCATCAAAGTCAAGCAGCAACCTGATGCTGACTTTCCATCAATACCATCTGTAGTCAACATAGACGAGCAATAAATTAGACTATTATGTTTTTATTGTCTTATGTAAATTTTAATTTGTTTTATTGATGTTTTATATGACTGTGTTGTACCCCATCCTGAGCCTGATTCCACCAGGGAGGGCGGTTGATAAATTCAGTAAATAAATAACTGTTTAAAAAAGGAAACATTGTGAAGTATGGCGATATGTTAACAGTATGGCGTCTAAGAGGCAACTAGAAGGTAGTTCCATCTCCTAATGAGCATCGTCTAGCCAGCAAAGGGAAAGCAGGAAGCCTTCTTTGCTTTTGTTTTTCTGCAGAAGAGAGCTGTGATAAAATGGGAAGGCAGATCTGCCTTTATGAAAGGGTATTGTTCTCCCTCAAGTAAGGCAATGAACCGGGTTTCCTCCAAGCTACTTTCTCACCAGGAAAATGGTCATAACAGTTTTTCTATTCACTTGAGTTGTGACCTAATAAAATTGTCATCCAGTCTGCAAGGGCAAAACAGTGTTTTGTTAAAGGAAAACACTGTTTTGCCCTTGCAGATTGGATGGCAATTTTATTAGGCCACAATTTAGGTGAACAGAAAAACTGTTATGACCATTTAACATAGCATAAGAAGTCTAACGGGCGGTTATGTTTTTGTCTAGATTGGTAATACTACCGACAGGTCCAAATGTTTTAGAATTTATAATGTATTCCTGATTTCTCATTGCAAGTAAAACCCAAAGTGGTGGACTGTTTTTAGTACCTATTCCATAGTGCAGACAGATGAAATACATGTTTTGAAGGCTAATTTGGGTACTAATACAGCATAAGCTTTTCAGCAAACATCATCAGTAGAGGAACAATTAGCAGGAAGGACAAAAACAAAACAAAACAAATGTGATGCTATAGCTGTAATGTCACTCTACATTTCTTTTCCCCCAGGCTTATAATACAGAACTGCAAGAATCCATTATTGAAATATTTAATAATCACTTCTCTGATCAAAATACTCAAAGCACCACACAGCATTAAAAAGTGTTAATTTTTCAGGGTGTTTTGGTCTAATCACATGAAGAGCAATCACAGAGCTAGCAGAATTAGTTTTTCAGCCTGTCTCCTCTTGACTTTAACTTGGGATGTATTAAGGTTGTTGGAACACCAGGCAAGGAGAAGTGAGGGTGGGACAGTTAGTACTGACAGCCAAGTAAATACTTGATCCTGCAGCTCTTAAGTGTAGGCCTATTTTCCTCTGCAGAAGAACAGTAGGCCAAAGACATATCAGAGGAAGAGTGATAAACGGAAGCAGAGTTAAGTGGTACTTACCTCTGCATATGGCCTTCAGTTTGAGCAAGAAATCTGAGAAAGAAAGGAATGAAGGGCTGCCAGTCCCAACCCTGAAGAGACGTTTGTGAATCAGCTCTGGAATGTTCTTTTCCCTGCTAAAGCATTTTCTCCCATTTTCAATGTACCACCATTTGTCTTCGTACAGTATCAAACAAAGCAGATTGGGATCTCCTTAGCAATGTACTGTGGAAGGGTTAATGCTGGGAGTGTTCCTCTTCCTTTTTGTTATCCCTGGGTTTTGCTCTTTTCTACTTTTCCATGTGTGTTCCTTAAGTCGGTTCTTGTTAGCTGTGCAGACATAAATAGCTATTAAATTCTAAATTAAAACGGTATCTTGAACAGGATGGTGATCAGAACTGTCTCCAAGGTTTGGCTTTACAAGTCAGGAAAATGTAAGTGTCCATTCTGAGACTGCCTGATTTGAACTTGATGTACAGTGACATCAAGGCTGGCTTTCTGCAGTGTTGTCTAATAAATGTAAATGAAAGTAAGCAGAGGAAAGATGCTAATTGATGAGGAAAATTGAAAACAATAGTAAAATTGCTACACGAAAAGCAAAACCTGCCTTTAAATATGCAGAAACTATGCAACAATCTCATACTTCATATTTCATTGTGCAAACAACTGTCTTTTAAAAGTTGGCAAAATTGCAATCAGCAAGTGTTGTTACCAACGCCTACTAAGGTGCTCCTAAGGTCTAAGTTGAATGACCCATCTGCTGTTTGTCAAGAAAGCTGCTGATCTCAGGAATACAGTTTGTTTAATCATTCTTCTGTCTCAGGAATATAGTTTGTTTAATCATTCCTGCCATTGTATCCAAGGACTATTTGTAGAAACATGGCTAGATTGGGCAATTATCCCCAGCAATCAAACACCACAACTATTCTCAGATCAGTTTTCTTTTTTGCCCTCTTGCAGAACATTCTCTTTCTCTTTCCAGAAAAGCATGTTCTGCCTCATGACAGCTGGTTGTATACACTGGGTTCACTATAAGAACAGATTGTAAATTATTTTATACTACACCTGCCATTGTTGCATTTTCCCCGTTTTTGGAATTACTGGATTAGTTTCTTCTGCTACTCTTTGTGTGGTCAACTAGTGCCAACTTTAACTTCATTTTTTAACTTTAGGGGGAAATAATAAAAAAAATCTTATTCATTTCAGTGCATCTTTGTAGAGTTCACTTAATAACAGAAACATTCCAAAAAGAACTGGAATGAATTTTAGGCATTGTCTTTGGGTTCTGAACAGGTCATCTTTCAACACACGGAAATGTTTAACAGTCAGTAGCTGCAGAGAATATGTTAATTGCAGTGATGATAATAGAACAGTCTAGTTCAGGGGTTCCTGACCTTTTTGAGCCTTCAGGGATCTTTGGAATTTTGACATAGGAATTTTGACACAACCACAAAATGGCTGCCAAAAGAAGAAGAAGAGATTGGATTTATATGCCACCCTTCACTCAGAGTCTCACAGTGGCTTAAAAACTCCTTTCCCTTGTCCTCCCCACAACAGACACCCTGTGAGGTAGATGGGGCTGAGAGAGCTCTGAGAGAACTGTCCTTGAGAGAACAGCTCTGACAGAATTATGGCTTGCCCAAGATCATCCAGCAGCTGTATGTGGAGGAGTGGGGAATCAAACCCGGTTCTCCCAGATTAGAGTCTGTGCACTTAACAACTACATCAAACTGGCTATCCACAAATGATCAGGGAGCAAGGTTATGCATAACTGTAATAATAACTCTTCAATATTTCAGGCAGAAGCTCAGTTTAACAGAAATGCCTTTTAATCTGCATTGACAATCAGATCTCCAGTCATCAACCATAAGCCCTGCTGGGCGAAAGCCTCACCTGGCCCCACTCACTTGGCAAGCACCAGGAATAGTGTTGGTGGGTGGAGTGGTGCTCACAGGCACCATGTTGGGGAGCTCTAATCTAGTTCTTCTTTGTAATAGCAACCTGGGTTTATACTGAGATTCTCTCCGTATGGTGATTCACTAGTGTGCAAATGTCCAAATGTGCTCCTATGCACTGAGGGGAAGAAAATCAAACACAAGGATCATGATATAATCACATACAATTACATCAAGATTGATCAAACGTTGCAAAAGAGTGTGGGAAAGATGCACAGGAATTTAAGAAACTGAAAACTGGCAAACTGTACATTCACAGAGCTCCATATAAATGGAAAAATGAAGCAGTGGAGAATTGCTTAATGCATAATTTTAAATTTGGAAATTCAGCATTCCTAAATCCAGAGAGAAATGGGGATGAGGGGAGTTTCAGGAGTGCACCCTTAAAAAAACCCCCAGATTTGGCAGATGGATAAATTTTCCCAGCTGCATTTCCAAAAGGGGAGGGGTTGTAAAGATGCTCACCAAGAGAAATGCTTGATGGACACACATAAGCTGACAATGTTTACCCAAGGCTCGGGTGGTATATGAAGGATATTAAGAAGTACTGCTGCTTGATAGATGGACATGCAAAGAAATAAATCCACTCTTGCTTTCATCTGCCATTCAATATAGTTATTGTCCTTGCAACACCACTGTGTTGTTCTGAAGGACTGTCCAAATCGAGACTGCTTTCCTTATAACAAGCCACTTGCTTACATCAGAGAAAATTCAGATGTGTCAATGGAACAGAATGAGTATGTTACTCATGTAATTGTGACAACTCTGTGCACAAAGAGGAAAATCAGCTGATGTTGTTCCCTGAAATGTGCTGGATGTCTGTCCTCACAGTAAGTGGGAGGAGAATAATGCTGGAGTTTTCAGACCTCCTTATCTCCGTAATTCTTATAACATCCCTGTAAGGTAAGGCATTGTTAGTTCTGTATTGGAGAAACACAGGTGAGAGAGCATAACTTGCCTAAATTCACTTAGTGAGTTTGTGTTAGAGGCAAGATTTGAACCAGCTCGTAGGGCAGTCTCTTAGCCAGTAGACTGCACTGTTTAAATTAGGTAGCTTGAATTGTGGTGAAAAAGATAACTCTCTGCTGTAAAAAAAAAAGCTTCCAGTGGAAGGAAAAAGCAGAACTGGCCTTCTTGTTCTTATCTATAGTAATGGAATCTCTGAGAAAATCTGGGCAGGACTCTTGGATACAAGGTGTCTCTGGATTCCTCTGTTACAGCTTCCTTTTCCTCCATCTTAACTGCATCTATATTCCCCCACTTCCTCAGTACGATCATAGTGCTCTGTGTAGACCCAGAATTGCCAGTGGATCTAAAAGGAGAATGGAAGAGTCTTCACTCCCTCCAGATCTTCTCCCTCTAAGCAGAGCTGCCATCAGCCATTTCTTCAATTGGGAAACAGTACATCAACCAGTCAGTGGTGGACTGTCTTCCACCCTGTAGGCTTTGGGGATTGCCCAACCATGCCAACCCTTGATGTTGGCCCTGAATCTGTGATACAAACATTTTGGGACAGCACAACGCCTAATGTTACGTACCCACTCAGTGAGCCTGTCACAGGTTTGGATGAGGAGTTGGCCAGTGCAGCATTTGACAGAGTCCCAGATATTAATGGAGAAGAAGGAACTGTGAAAGTCATTACTTCTATAGCCTGATAGAGGTTGCAACTCCATCCAGGGATGGTCAGGTTGCAGAGAAAGGAAGCAACATATCTAGGCCCAAATCCCAGAGCACTAATCCAGCACTTCCCACCCCCCAAAAAACCCTCAGGTGTGCAGCCAAAGCCCTCAGAAGACCTGAACTCCCAGTGCCCTCCAAGGTCACAGTCACTGAGCTGGAGACACTGGAGGCCCACCAGGAGGTTGCAGAGCATAGGAGTGTAAGGTTCCCTAGGGGAGTAGGGCCTTGTTGGACAGTTCTGAGCCTGCTCCATTAAGTTATCAATCTGCCTTTAACTACCTTTAGAACATGTTATCAGCCTCAGAACTATCCAAGGTCCTGCAGCTTGCCTCCTGCCAAGTTTATCTATGCAGACAGACTCACCTTGTTGATGCTGATTCTGCTCTGAAAAACCCTGCGGGCACGCAGCCAGCACTGGGTATATGTACAGACTTGTCTAGAAATGTGTGAAAGGTAGCAGTAGAAATGTCAGGAGTGATTGTCTACCCAAGACAGAGCAGTGGTGTTGTTTTTATTATTTAATTTCTATCCTACCCTTCCCACGTGCGGGCTCAGGGTGGGTTACAACATACAAAACTCACAACAATAAAACCAACTCTAATACTATAAAATCACCCTTAAAACAAGATGAAAAACCATTTCCCAGTGTCCCAGCACGGTGTAACTATAGGGAGAAGAGAGGCCAGAGCATATAAAATTGTTTGCAATGGTACAGTTCATTGCTCTCATATAGATCCACAGCAGACATAGTATAGTGACCCAATAATTTATAGCAAATTATGGGAGGAGGGAGTATTTGACGTCTGCTGCCTCTCCCAAAAGCCTGGTGGAACAGCTCTGTTTTACAGGCCCTGCAGAACTGTTAAAGATCCCGCAGGGCCCTGCTCTCTATTGGGAGCTTATTTAGGGCAAAAAATGCCCTGGCCCTGGTTGAGGCTGGACAGATGTCTCTTGGGCTGGGGACTTCCAATAAGTGCTGGTCTAATGATCACAAGGCCTGTTGGGGCAAATATGGGGAGAAGCGGTCCTGCAGGGTATGTTGGTTCCTGGCCACTAAGGGCTTTAAAGGTTAAAACCAACACCTTGAAACGGATCCGGAATTCTTTCAGCAGCCAAGTGAATGATAGTTACTATCACTGAACTTCAAAGACCTCAGAATGTCTTATCTTGGACAGCTTGAGTTCCTGTTGCCAACTATAATGGTTTAAGGTTCACATACCTCTGACAAAAACAAGTCAGCTATAATTTGTATACCCTTCATGAAGATGGCTTACAAGGGAGCCATCCTCACAGCAACTTGCATGCTAAGAAAGGGAGCTTGTGTTCTAAGGGGACCCAGTCTATATGGCAGAGTGCTGGCTTACAATGCAAGTTTCCCCATCCCACACACTTGATAACCACATCTCATGAACTGCCAAAGTTTCAAAATAGTAGCTGAACAGAATGAGGATAGATATCAGGAAGATATCAGGAAGATATCAGGAAGAACTTCTTAACAGTTGGACTGATAGTACATTGGACTGGATTGTCTAGGGAGTTTTAAAGTTTCCACCCTGCTGATAATTTAAGAAAATGCACAATCATTATTTGGTGGATTACTTGAGGCAGATTCAACCCTGAAGTGGGAGGCTTGATGAACAGTCCTTTTAAGGTCCCTTACATCCATATATACAAAGATGTCCATTACTGGTTATATGGCCCCATAGTCCTTTGACAAATATAGACTGAAGTGAGATTTCTGCAGGCTTCAGGCAGGTGGACCTGGGAGGTTCTTTCCAAGTTTATCTTTGTACAATTTTATGTAATAGGAGATTGTGGATGTCTAAATAGGCTATAGATGAAACAGAGCATCTGTGGCGCAAACAAATCTAAACAGCAGTCACATTTATGTCCAAGGGGAGAAAACTGTCCTTGAAGGTATCAGCCTTGTGTGGCAACAGGATAAAAGGCAAATGTGATTCTAGGTTCATCAGTGGAGGCAAGGAATACAAATCATGAGAAATTATATTGTTATTCAAGGCACTCAGGGTAGACTTTATCTTGAAGACAGGCTTCAGGTTTGCTCAGCTATTCGTTGTAGACAATCTCTGGCTTGGAGCCACTGTGACACACGGGGAAATGATTTCTTTTTTAAAAAAGGAGACAGCTAAAGAAGCAAAGTTTATTGCTTTACAGAGAAAGCAGTTCAGCAGCACCTAAAGACAGAAACAGAAGAGAAGTGGACATCCATTTGCAGTGGCATGGGATTTGGAAAAAAATGCAAACCAAGACAGATGCATTCTTCCAAATAATGTAATATCCAGTGTTGTACAGACCTCCCTCCTGTGTGCTTTTCTTGACCTGGTTATTACATCACTGCTATGAACAGCCAGTGGTTGGGCAATGTGACCTTTTACAATGTATTCAAGACTTCATTCCGTGCCACCAGCCTCCAGTGAAATGGCTGCTGTAGTCATTGTTGCACTTCAGGAATGCTGACATCTGAAACTGTAGCAGGGATCCCAACACTAAATCTCTATGTACCACATCCAATGTCACCTAGATTTAGAACCACTACTGTTCCCTCTTAGTTTGTGCCTGGGGTGGTATGGTGCCCCTTTTGTTGTGGGGCAGCATTAAATTGGGGCACGGTGCCTGAAGAGTCCCAGATTCTTGGGTGGTAGTATCAGTTATATTTTGCAAACACCGAATTCCCCACCAAAGTGGAAAAAATGAGTTACCCATTTATGTTGGGACTCCTGGTCCCATTCAAGATTTATGAGACCATCCTGTTGTTAAAATGGTATACCGAAGATGAAACTGTTAAAGAACAAATGTTAAAATGGGCTATTAATATGAATAAGGAAGTGGATATGGAAACTTGGGAATATTTGTGGAAAAACTCTATTAAGATCTCGACATGTACTAATGTTAAAGAAAATTGTTATAAGATGATGTATAGGTGGTACATGACTCCTAAGAAGATTGCAAATATGAATCAAAATATGTCAAACAAATGCTGGAAATGTAAGAGGCATGAGGGCTCATTTTATCATATGTGGTGGACTTGTGAGAAAGCTGTAGACTTTTGGACAAAAATCCACAATGAAATGCAAAAAATACTGAAATGTTCTTTTAAAAAAGCACCGGAAATTCTGCTTTTGGGACTCAAAATGGAAGAAGTCAATACGACTAAAAAAACTTTACTCTGGTACCTGATAGTGACAGCGAGAATGATTTATGCTCAGTTTTGGAAGACAGAAAAGGTACCAGAGGTTGAAGAATGGATACAAAAAGTTCTGTTCATGGCACAAATGGATAAGATTACAAAAAAACTGAATAACAAAGAAGACGATGAGTTTTTTGGAGAATGGAATGATTTTAAAATTTATCTGGAAAAGAACTGGGATGTGAAACAAAACTTAATATGTTTAGATCAATATTAAATCAAACGATGTTATCTTTAGATTGTAATGATGAAAAACTGATATTGTTGATGATATGAAGTAATTTGGAGCAGGGGTGGAAGCATTGTGGGAAGCCATTGGAGGGAGGGGAGGAACTGGGAATGGGGTAGACAATTGATAGAATGAAATGTTTTATATGTTGTATTCCTGAGAAAAAATAAAATTTGTTTACCAAAAAAAGATTTATGAGACCATCCTAAGTGGAGTTAGACCCTTCTAAACTGACAGACTTCCATGGAACTCTGCTTAGAATGGCATAGTGGTAGGTGTAGGTGTAACTCTGCTTAGAATGACATAGTTTGAGATGGCATGCTGAGGACCTGCAAGGAATTGTGAAGAGAATAAATTATCATCTATTCTGCCCCCCCCAGACCCCAGTCATCTCCTCCAAGGTTCTGAAAGCTCTTGATCAGATGAGTTTATTAGTAATAATCTGTTTTCCTCCTTTCCATCTACCCTTAGCTGATGCCGGCAGGATTCCACATTTCTTAGAGCATGTGCAATAATTTGTAAGTTGATTTTTGTGGGGCAGGGGTGTCTCTTTGTTTACGTAGCAATTTTCTATATACCTGGAAAGGATGAAAGAGAAATGTGAAGAGTCCCATTCCTGCCACAGCTGGCTACTGGCTGACTTTTAACCATGTGGTGTCTTATGAGCTGCTCTAACTACACCTATGAAATTCCGTTCCTTGTTTTTTTGTGTGTGTGTGTTTCTTATTTGATATCATTATGCTCAGCATGTTATCTGATGCCATTTCAACTGATTTAACTTCTCCCTAAAAGTATTTTGGTTTTGCTTTGTTTTGCTTTTATGCAGTGCAGTTTTAAGGCAGCTATTTTCCATTTTGATGTAATTCTTTTTAATCGTTTTACTATTGCTTTTGTCCCCTGGTATTTTTAAATGTCTTTTTTGGTGTTTTTTATTTTTATTTTTTTGGTGTGTGTGTGTGTATGTGCTTCCAAACCTAGAAGTCATGGTGACTTCTGGCAACCCCTAGTGGGGCTAGGGTGTTTCAGAGAGGTGGCTTGATATTACCTGCCTCTGCGTCCTGGCTCTAGTATTCCAAGTACTTGTCAGGGTTGGCCCTGCTTAGTTTCTGAGATCTGATGAGATTGGGCTTGCCTAGGCTGTCCAGGTCAGGGTGGTGCTTTTAAATGTCTTAAACAAAGTGGCTATTAGCAACAAGGTATAGATGGAACACTGTGTCTGGGGCAGTGATGTTCTTTATTCTTGGTGCTTGGGGAGCAACAGTGGGAGGGTTTCTGGAGTTCTGGCCTCGCTGTTGGACCTCCTGATGACACCTGGGTTTTTGCCACTGTGTGACACAGAGTGTTGGACTGGATGGGCCATTGGCTAGATCCGATATGGTTTCTCTTATGTTCTTATGACTTGTGGCTGTTTGCATGCTGGTTTTCTGGTTTTGATTTGTTTTGTTTGTTGTAAGTCTCCCTGGGGATCATATATAGAATGGAAGGGTGTGACTGTGTGACCTTTCTGCATGTCTTAACAGTAGGATTTCTGCCATTATGGCATTTGCTGCATGATAATCAATAATTATTCAGCCACATTGGAAGGATGTATACATTTCAGCTTCAAGGGCTTGGGGATCAGGCCTATTTTATTAAATGTGTCAAGCAGGTACTGTAAGGAAGAAATGTTTGTCCCAGATATGTCATCAGAAGTGGAACGCACATAACACCAGTTTTGTTCTCTCACCAAAATTCTCTGCTAACAGTAGGATTGATCCTCAGTGCATTACACATGTGAGGAATCCCATTAATTTATCTGACTGTTCAGAAAAAGATTTGACCTATTTAAAAAATAAATCCTCAACTTTGTCACACTGAAATGGGAAATCAGAATCAACCTGACTTTATGTGTGAAAAATCTTTACTGAGCTTTTTGGCTGATTCTGGCATAACATTTGTCTTCCCAAGGAGTATCTGTGGAGGAATACATGTGAACATGTTTCACCGGATTATGCTCTGTGACATAATGTATGGTCTTCCACTGGCGTTCCTTCGTGGACAAAAACATAATGAAATTATAGATGCAAGTTTGGAGGAGTACAACAGTGCCACCCTAAGCAGAGCTATACCCCCCCTATACTCATTAATTTCAGCAGACTTTTCTATCAAAAATGCCACTTTCACTGCAATCCTAAACTAAATTATACCTTTCTAAGCTTGGTTCCAATGGACAAGGGACAGCTGGATGTGGACAAGGGAGACCCAATTTAAAATTGTTGCTCATCCATAAAGTTTACTAGCTGGTCTTGGGCAGCTCACTGTCTGTGCCCCGGTAGTGAAAAGTGACCTCAGTTCGCAGCCAACTTATGGTGACCCTGTAGGTTTTTCAAGGCAAGAGGTGAACAGAGGTGGGTTGCCTCCCTCTGTATAGCAAGCTAGGACTTTCTTAGTGGTCTTCCATCTAAGTACTAACCAGGGCAGACCCTGCTTAGCTTCCAATATCTGATGAGATTGGGCTAGCCTGGGCCATCCAGGTCAGAGCCTATCCCCCCTGGCCTACATCAAACAGATTTTGCAGCAATGAAGAAGAGAAGAAGAAGAGGAGACTGGGTTTATACCCCATCCTTCACTGCCTGAAGGAGTGTCAGAGTGGCTTACAATCTCCTTTCTCTTCCCCTCCCCACAATAGATACCCTGTGAGGTAGGTGGGGCTGAGAGAGCTCTTTTGAGAAGTGCCCTTGAGAGAACAGCTCTGAAATAACTTGTAACTGACCCAAGGTCACACCAGCAGCTGCATGTAGAGGAGTGGGGAATCAAACACAGTTCCCTCAGTTTAGAGTCCACAAGAGGCGGGACCCGCGATACTCATGGGGGGGAGGTATTCCTCGTGGCTCTCAGGTGGCTCGCCTGCTGAAGCAGCAGGAGCTCCACACAGAGGAGGATGCGGCAGCGGCTGCAGGTGAGCCTAGCAGGTGGTCCGTTGGGCTCACCAGGATTTATCCCCCACCCCACAACAGCAGTAACAGCTGCAGCTAGCTACCAGCCCTCCAAGGTTTCCCCCCACCAGCCACTGCAGCCACGAGCAGCAAAGATGGCGAGCCCTGTGCGGCTCTTCTCCCTCACCTGCTGCCACCGCCGCTGCAGCTGCTGCCGCCAGCAGTGATGGCAATGCCCCCCCAGGAATGGCCGCAGCTCCCAGCCGCCGGCTGCCAAGGATTCTCTTCCCACATCGCCACCAGCAGCCACAGTTCCTGTTGGTAAGTGCTTTCTCTGCGCATGTGCAGGGAAGGCTCTTTTACTTTGGGGGGCATTTAAATATCCCCCGTATACTTTTTTCAACTTTTTAGGTTTTTCTGCACATCTGGGGATTTCCTCAAATGTGCAGGAAAATCTCCCTGCCCCACAGGTGCCCCCGATGTGCGGATTTAGATATCCACACACTGGGGGCATGTTGGGAATTAGATATATAGACAAGGGGCGGGACCCGCGATACTCGCGGGAGGGGGGAGGGAGCTCCACACCTATGAGGAAGATGAGGAAGCAGGAGGATGAGGTAAGTTCCCCTCCAAAGCGAGGCCTGGTGGCTTGCAGCTGCCCGGGCCTCACTGCCCCCCCCCCGGCCCGGTTCCGAACCGGCGGCGGCGAGGCCGGGTGCAGAGCGTTCCCTAAGTATCCCCCTGATATTTTTTTACAGGTTTCAGATTTTTGTGCATACCTGGGGACTGCCCCAAATGTGCACAAACATCTCCCTCCCCCCCAGGTGCCCCCGATATGCGGAAATAAGTATCCGCACGCAGGGGGCGACTTCGGTATTAGATATATAGATGCTCTTAACCACTACACCAACCTGAAGTAAGGTATCTTCCTGAGGTCCATAGAGAAACAGTGGGATGTAAAAATTATAGATAAATAAAACTGCCTTGTGTCTCTTTTGAGGGTCTGAAGTTAAAAGGTAACAAAGAGAAAGAGAGAGAAAGAGGCTACATGCAGGACTGAAAAGGCAGGCTGTGGCGCTACAGATTTGTCACTTGCCTGGTTGCTTGGCTTGAGTTGTCAGTTGCACAACAGACATTTCTATCAGCAGCAGAAGGCCTTATGAGAATATATTTTGGAATAATACGAATAATGACAAAAAAGAGGTAAGAGGATATTCATCATTCCAGGAGCCTTTTCAAAAGTGGTGTCAGCCTTGCAATTCAAGACTGCTTCAAAGCTGCGTACCTGCAAGAAGAATTATGAGAAGAGGAGCTCAGCCAGAATTTCTGACATTCTTTGGTCTCTA
This sequence comes from Gekko japonicus, assembly GCF_001447785.1. Classification (NCBI taxonomy): domain Eukaryota; kingdom Metazoa; phylum Chordata; class Lepidosauria; order Squamata; family Gekkonidae; genus Gekko; species Gekko japonicus. The sequence continues at coordinate 444,327 of NW_015164703.1, forward strand.
ACTGGTTAGCTTTCTTCCTGTCACTCAAACATACAGTTTATACCTCTTTATTAAAGATAAAGAACAAACTTTGCCCCAGAGAGTGTTTTAAATTAAGATGGTATAAAACAGTAACATAAGTTTAAATAATTTTATTTATTTGTTTAGATTTTTTTGTGTGTGACCCTTCTCCAGGAACCTGTGTGAAGTGGCTTACAAAATAAAAATAATAAAGACAAAACTTTTAAAAATCCAGCATGAAAAACCCAGCCCAGCATAAAAAAACCCCATAGACCATAGAAACAGGCCACTGAAAGCTCAAAATAATAGTTTTCTAAATGAAATAGAGTTAAAAGATCAACCCCTTAGTTAAAAGCCTGGGCGAACAGACATGTTTTTACCTGATTCCTAAAAGAAAGTAACATAGGCACCCAGGTGAGCCCCCAAAAGGGAGGTGCCGCTACTGAAAACGTCTTGTCTCTGGTTGCCACCTCTGAAGGGTTGCCACTCTGCATAGAGAGCAGGGTTTCTGAGGCAGAGCTCAGAAAGATACAGAGACATGCAAAAACTGACAGGTGGGGGTAGGTGATCCAGCGGCTGGTGTCTTCTGAAACTAGGATTTAATCCCAGCACCTAGATAGTTTTCAGTTTTCACTTCCATTGGAGTGGAATATTAAGAACGTAGCTTAGAAACTGATGGAGACTTATGCCCTCAATATATCAGTCATGGATCTGAAAGAAGATGAGAAAGGATTAAGAGTGAACAACCAGGGTATTTCTAGTATTTTTATCAGTATAAAGCTATAGTTGTTAATGAACTGTTTCCTGCCTAGATAAACAACAAGTTGGACTTTATTCTATGGCCCCTTCCACACGGCAGGGAAAACACCCGTCAAAGCGCGGCTAAATAGAGCCGCACCAAAATAGAGACGCGCGGGCGGGATCCCACGGATCCCGTGCACCGCGCGCCGTTTCTCCCCAGCACAATCAGATGCCGGGGAGGAAGAATCGGGGGGGAGGGGAAGGCTGCCGAACTGCGCATGCTCGAGCATGCGCAGTTCGGCCAGGGGCCGGGATGCGCCGGCACAAGGACGCGCCGGCGATCTCACAGCCCGGATTGAAGCGCTCTACACCGAAGAACCACCTAGGTAGGTGGTTCTTTTTAGTGCGGGTTTTCAAGCGGGAAGGACGGATCGGGGACAGGCAGGCAACGCTTCCCAGATGTTGCCGTGGGATCGTGTCCGTTTGCTCCGCCCCTGATCCGTCCCGCTCCCGGCCCAAAACCCCTAGTGTGAACAGGACCATCGTTAAAAACAGCTGTTCCACATTTTCTGTCCCCTTCCATGAACTGGCTGTCAAACAATTCTAACTGCAAAACTGAAGTGCATCAGTGGCTTCAACCAAAGCAAGGTAAAAACAACAACAGAACACCCTCAGTAAAATTAGGGGAACCCAGCAAATGATAGTAAGTACAAAAAGAGTATTGTCATACGCAGTTTGAAGGCAACAAAAAAGTTAACAACTAATGGATTTTGAGTGAATTGCTAATACTTGCTTCATACCACAAAAACTGTGTTTTATGTCCTCACATTATTGTTACATATTGTCCTTTTGACATTGATCTCTTGTTAAACTGAGATTAGAATATTTTGGCTCTGCTTCTAGTTTGTTACTGCTTCTGGGAAGACTGTGCTCAGGGTTAAACTGGCTTTCAGCATCTCTTCAGGATCTAGCTGCTGGTTTATTTCCACCCTGCAAGTATCACCAATAGGCAGCTTTTGAACATAACTAGACCAAACAGAATATATTAATGCTAAATCATTGTTTTAGTAGGTACTCTCTCTTTACATGCTTTACAAATCCAAGATTGCTTAATATAAGAAGAGAAAATATCTCTGAGGAACTCCAGAGAAACTAGTGTTGAAGAGACATTGAAGATATTTCCAGGATTTTAGGTAACTTGTTACAGTAATAGCTAGCAAGAATATACTTACTAAATTAACAGTGCAATCCCGAGAACACTTTCCTTGGACTAAATCCCATTAAATAGAACTGGGTAGGATTCTAAATAGAACTGTTTACGATGGCAATGTATCAGTTGTTATGGCATTTGGGAGCCAGTTTGGTGTACTGGTTAAGTGCCTGGACTCTAATCTGGGAGAACCGGGTTTGATTCCCCACTCCTCCACTTGCACCTGCTGGATGTCCTTGGGCAAGCTATAGTTCTGGCACAGCTGTTCTTGAAAAAGAGCAGTTTCTGTCAGAGCGCTCTCAGCCCCACCTACCTCACACAGGGTGTCTGTTGTGGGGTGGGGAAGGGAAAGGAGCTTGTAAGCCGCTCTGAGACTCCTTTGGGTAGTGAAGGGTGGGGTACAAATCTAATCTCCTCCTCCTCTTCTCTTCAGCTTAATTCAGTGTGGTGTAGAATATAACCCTTTCTTTGCTACTACTGTCATTGTAAAGAAATTTAAATTTGACAGTGGCTTTACAATCTTTATTGAGTTTGCTTTTACAATAGTCCTGTGGGGTAGATCACTGGTGTTTGCTGCTTACTCCATCTGCAAGGATTGCTTCAACACTAAACAGAGAGGAATGAAAATTAAAGCTCTGAGGGCTGAAAGACAGGGCTAGCAGTCGTCTATTACCCTTATTTGGGTTCCTAATTAGACGTCGGTATGACTCCAAACTGAGTTGACGTAGAGTAGCTTTTCCCTAGTACGTGATATGAAGGCTATTCGTATTTCCTGTCTGTAGAAAAAAAAACTAGGATAAATATAACATGGCTGAATGTACCTTCTTGTCTTTAGGAACCAATCACATTCTAGTGCAGGGTCAACTTTTCAATAGATTTAATTTCCACTTTTGCTGCAGATTCATTTAATGCTAAAGGAAACTATTACCTCTCTTCAGACAACACAGTATGCTGAATGAATAAGTGTGCATGTGTAATGGAACTGATGCAGGATCTGCCCCATACATTCAGTTGTAGAGCTCTCTCTTCAGCCAGGAACCCTGAAAGACTAGAGTTCCATACTGGATGGTAGCATCCCATGCACATATAGCCATATGTAAACTCTGTTCTGGCATGCAGCTGAACATATGATGGCTGGAGCAGAGTCAATGGGAAGGCAAAAGAGGCAGATGAAATGGAAACAATGTCAAGTGTTTACTTACTTAAATAAGCTGTAAGCCATCACAAAGCAGGTGGCACACAAACACATCCCAGAGCAAAATCTGATGGAAGGTAATATGCAAATAATATTCAAACTTTGGCCATATGGTAACCAAAATATTTTTAAGCCACAAAAATAGCTCAATAATAAATCCAAACTTAAATATTCCTTAAATGGAGAGATCATCAGAACAACAGCGATGAAGGGCCAAAACCATTGGGGAAGCTTGGAGACTATTTAAAACTACAATCCTAGAGGCTCAGAAAAAATATATACCGCAGATTAGGAAAGGCACAAATAGGTATAGGAAAAAGCCTGCATGGTTAACTAACAAAGTAATGGAAGCTGTAAAAGGTAAGAAGGATTCCTTTAAGTGGTGGAAAGCTAGTCTCAGTGATATCTGGGAAATTACAGGCCAGTCAGTCTGACTTCGATACTGGGTAAGTTGGTGGAAATTATTATTAAGGAAAGAATTAATAGGCACATAGATGAACAAAACCTATTGAGGCAGACTCAGCATGGGTTCTGTAAGGGAAGATCTTGTCTCACTAACCTGTTAGTGTTCTTTGAGGGAGTGAACAAACATGTGGACAAGGGGGACCCAATAGATGATGTTTACCTTGACTTCCAGAAAGCTTTTGATAAAGTTCCTCATCAAAGGCTCCTAAGTAAGCTCAATAGTCATGGGATAACAGGACAAGTCCTTTTGTGGATCAAAAACTGGCTGATTAATAGGAAACACAGAGTGAGTATAAATGGGTGATTTTCTCAGTGGAGGGTGGTAAGCAGTGGGGTACCACAGGGAACAGTACTCGGTCCGATGCTTTTTAACTTGTTCATTAATGATTTGGAGTTGGGAGTAAGCAGTGAAGTGGCTAAATATGCAGATGACATGAAGTTGTTCAGGGTGGTGAAAACCAGTGAGGATTGTGAGGCACTCCAAAGGGATCTGTCAAAGATGGGCAAGTGGGCGTCAACATGGCAAATGGGGTTCAATGTGGCCAAGTGCAAGGTGATGCACATTGGAGCCAAAAATCCTAAATATAAATACAATGCCCCTGTATAAATCAATGATACGTCCTCATTTGAAGTACTGTGTACAGTTCTGGTCACCACACCTCAAAAAGGATATTATAGCATTGGAAAAAGTGCAGAAAAGGGCAACTCGAATGATAAAAGGGTTAGAACACTTTCCCTATGAAGAAAGGTTAAAGCGCTTAGGGCTCTTTAGCTTGGAGAAATGACGGCTGAGGGGTGACATGATCGAGGTTTATAAGATTATGCATGGGATAGAGCAGGTATATAAAGAAGTACTTCTTTCCCTTTCTCACAATACAAGAACTCGTGGGCACTCCATGAAATTGCTGAGCGGTTGGGTTAGAATAGATAAAAGGAAGTACTTCCTCACCCAAAGGGTGATTAACACATGGAAGTCACTGCCACAGGAGGTGGTGGCAGCTACAAGCATGGACAGCTTCAAGAGGGAACTGAATAAACATATGGAGCAGAGGTCCATCAGTGGCTATTAGCCAAAAGGAACTCACAGGCTGGGGCAGGTGATGCACTCTATTCTTGGTGCTTGGAGGGGGGCAACAGTGGGAGGGCTTCTAGTGTCCTGGCCCCACTGATGGACCTCCTGGTATTTTTGGCCACTGTGTGACAGAGTGTTGGACTAGATGGGCTATTGGCCTGATCCAACATTGGCTTCTCTTATGTTCTTATGACATGCTTGCGTCTGTTTTTGTATCATGTTGCAAATAAGAATATGCTACGAGTAGTGAATACATGAAGCTGCCTTATTCTTGGCCCGTCAGTCAGTATCATCTACTCACACTGGCAGCAGCTCTCCAAGGTATCTGGTGGAGGTCTTTCCCAACACCTACAACTTGATCCTCACTGGAGGTGCCAGAAGTTGAAACTGGGACCTTCTGCATGCCAAGCAGATGCTCTACTACTGAGCCATAGGACCTCGCCAATAGTATGTTTGTCATAATCAGATAATAAGGCATACTGTTTAAAATCAGAGGTTTTGGGATAAGGAATTACTAGAGTCTACATCAAGGTATCTTGTTTAGAGGGCAATGAAGCAAAGAATGGACAATGTCTTCAGTGCTGTCCAGATTGAAAATAAATAGCTATTGATAAAATGGGTTTCGAGGTATTTGCCATCAAGACAACCTTGTAAAATCTTCTCTCAGTGGGTGAAAAGTACAGTCCTGTAAATAATTTCATTTATACCATGGCATGAACCAGGAATTAGAATTTGTATGACCAGATGGGATCCCTTTCCTGATCTTGATTAACCTTTTTGTGACTCAGGTTCCAATTAATTCAGAGAACTGCACTGAAACTTTGTAATTTGGAAACAAAGCTTCACACCTTTTATTTTGTCTATGTAAGGTTAATTGTTCAGGCAAATAGTTTTGGGGGAACCAGTGTCAGGCATCTGGTTTAGCTTTAAATAGTACATGAGAAACACCTTGGCTGAGTTCAGTTTGCCCCAATATAGGTGCGTGTGAGGAACGTTTCACAAGTGGAGTAAAGGGGCCGTTCACACGGGCACATCTGTCCAGCGTTCCCCACCCGTACTCAACCCATCTTGTAGCACTTGCCTCCCGGGTTTAAAAGATACCTGGTGAAAGTGTTAGCAAATCCTGGAGAGCCCATTTATCCCACTTCATTCCGCTTCCTGGAAGTGTGAACGCTAACCGCTAAAAGCCGGGAACAGCCCACTTTAATAATGTGTGCCGGCTGTTTACACTGACTGACCGCCTAGCCTCACTCTGGCACCAGGAAGGTGCAGGTGATTGCCTTGAAGAGGGGGTAGTGATGTGGCTGGATGTGCCTGTGGCCCACAGTGGCCAGATCCTGCCAATTTGCTGCAGCACCTAGGTGTCTGCCGCGAGGAAAATGCTGCTTACAGCTGCGCCTCCAAGCCAACAGTGTGAATGCTCCCTCGCGCCTCCTCCCGGTATGCTCCCGCATCAGTCTGCGCAGTGTGTTCCAGCTCATTTTTGCAATGACTCCCTCCCGCTTCAAACTGCCAGTCGGAACGCGGCCCTTATCTGTTCAAACCTTAATAGAAAGAAGCCTAGCTTCAGCTTGTAACATCACAGCTGGTGTGACCCAAGGGAGATGCAAAAGAGTTCTCAAACTGAGTCTGTATAACTTGCAGGGAAATTTGATCTCACCCCCACAATCCAGCTATATAATGTGGCCAATAACCTTCCCTGTAAAAAGTATAGTTGCTGCCAGGACCAGATGACCATCACTAATGTGAAGAAGACCTTTGAACTTCATGGATGTTTTTGCAAATTATTAATTAAACTTTGTGCCATTTCCAAGGAAGATCCTTATTAAAAAGAACAACTAGCTATTTTATAACAGTTACCTGTTTTGTGACCATCTATGGTCCATTTATTTCGGATAAGATCACTTATCAAACAGTACTATTACACTCTTAGTATAATTGACAATAAGATGTTCCTTTTTTTTTGGGGGGGGGGAACACCGTACCTTTTGAATAAGCATATTAGCCGTATCAGTGTAGTAGATAGTAGGGCCACATCACTGTCATGCACCACTGGAACTTCAGTACTTGAAATGAATGGTGCAAAAACCTCAGACTTATCAAATTATTCTGTTATCTATAAAATAAAACCAAGAACATGTACGATCAATGGGATTTGATTGAATAAAGTCTTTTGATTACAGCTGCATTTCTTGGATAATATACAGTGTATACTGTGTTGTTTTTTACTGTTTTACTGTTTACTGTTTTACTGATATTAGTGTGGAGTAGTTTGTCTGTAACTGTTCACCAATTCAAAAGCTTTGATTACATAGATCACAGACTTGCCAATTTTGTAGCTAGATGACATAATGTGGTGCTTTCGTCCATTTTGAACTACCTTGTTTCTTTGCACTGGGAGTACCAGTCTTCACAGTTCAGTAAGTTTAGTATATCTTTTGGAAGCCAGATCAAGTAAAATGATGGGTCTATTGAGGTCAGCTTTAATGCTCTTTTTTGGATGTGAATTGTTAAGTTAGAACCTCAACCTCTCACTTATTTGCTAATATATGTAAATAGTTTGACTAAAATTGGAGCCCACCTGTAAAAATAAAATGCTAAAAGTTTTTGTGCCTGCTCACCCTCCTCTGATGCCTCAGCATTTGCCAACTGCTGAAGATATCCTGTGTTGATACCAGATGCCAAGCAAAGGTATTATAATTATATATGAACATGTCAGAAGAATTTTAAGAAAATTACACTGATGATCAATAAAAACATTTGCAGATGTGATTTGCAATTTTTTCTTTGTAATTTATGCTGTGAATTGGACCTTCTGCAGTCTATATACCTCCATATTCCAAAAGAATAGTTTCACAAGTGTTGTCTATACTTGTCAATCCTTAGCCAGATAATAAATGATGTTAAAACTCAGCTTTCTTCTTGTAAAGGGGTGGGAGGATGTGATAGGCAAAAGCCTGAAAGCTGGAAATGGGTTGGACCTTTATGGGGTGCTCAAACTGGCTGTTCTCCCATTGGCTGTCTGCCTCAGACCTAGCCTAAGATGTCTGGCAGTCAAGTTTCATGCTTTCATCCTTCAAAGGGATGTGAGCAAAACCACCCACACCAATAGGAATGGGGGAAATGAAATTGCTACATGTATGACTTGCTTCTCAAGCAGTAATTCTGAAATTTTCTGTGATTGATATTCACCATTGCATTTGTCTTGGACCCCACAGTTATCCACATAAGACGGTTTATGGCTTTAAGAAAGTGATTACCACTGATAACACCAGAGTAGAATTGCTGACAAAGTATGACAGCAACTTGAGCTGGAAACAACTGTTCTATTTCCAGTTAGTGTTTAGCTTTGCAATGTATATATTGTTAACATTTTTGTGGATTATTGTAGCAGTGTGTGTGTATGTGCATGCATCAAGCATGAATTTGTCAAGATAATGCGGGGTGAAAATAACATTCCCCCTGTAGCCCTTTTTTATTGTACGTGCAGAATGTAATGTGTGGTTCACCAGATTGTATTATCCATCTGTTACACACGAAGGCTTAGCATTTCCTGGGCTTCTTTGAGTTATTTACTTTAATATTCTCCCTTTTTATAGAAAAGATTATCTCACAAACTGGATTCTCCATAGTAGATAGATTTTATGATTTAATCCTGTTCTTGATATCCAATTCTGTTCCCTCTCTTTTAAAATGTAATATCGCTTCTCCTAACACACTTACGTAAACATACACAGGATTTTCATTTCTTACGTTGGTGATACTGCCTTCAGCACCATTTCTTTCCTTGGCACATTTCATTGAGAAATAACTCATGTAGGACCTCAGAATGATCTAAGCCCTTCTATCTAGGGAACACTTTTTCTCCTGTGCAGTCTGTAGCATTCAGATGGCCATACTTTATTCTTCTTCAGGGAAGGGCAGAGGGTAGCTCACATTGACCTTTTCCTAAACTTAAATGGATTTTGATGAAACCTATTAATTAGGAAGGAACAAAGGTAGGTAGTCTCTCCCATATTTATTTTATTTAAACTATTTCTGTCCAGGCCTCCTGATAGGCTCAGGGTAGCTCGCAACAAAAATCAAAATGAAGTCTCTAGAAACAGATGTGCTAAACATACCAGCTATTATAAAACCAGAATCAGCGATCAACCAACTTAACAAATTATAAATGGTTAGCCTACTAGCTTGAAATTTAGAAATACTGTATGAACAGAAAACTTTCCAAAAGGTGCTGTCCTGAGCTCCTCAGAAGAAAGCTGGGATAAAAACATATAGATATACAGGTTTAATAAACCTTTTGAAAAACTGGAAGGGATGGACCTAACATATAAAGCTGCATTATAAAGGGCCCTCTCCTGTGTGGCCCAGTCTAGCCCAGTCTTGTCAGATCTTGGAAGCTAAGCTGGGTCAGCCCTGGTTAGTACTTGGATGGGAGACCACCAAGGAAGTCCAGGGTTGCTGTGGGGAGGTAGGCCATGGCAAACCATCTCTGAACATCTCTTGTCTTGAAAACCCTACAGGGTCACCATAAGTCAGCTGCAACGATGGCACTTTCCACCACTACCAGGTCATATTGGAGTAACCACTGGAAAGGCTTGGTTTTTGGCCAAGGCCTACCCATTATAGGAAGATGGTTAAAGATACTGGTGAGATGAGCCAAGTGTGCACATGGATTTATAGCCGGAGAAGTGCTCCTTCAGAAGTGTGGGCCCAGGATGTACAAGGCTTTAAAGATGATAACCAGAACCTTGAACTGAACTTGAAAGGAAATTGGTGGCCAGTGAAGTTTGTTCATTTTTGGTATTATATGACCTTGTGGACCTAACCCAGAAAATAAACAGGCAGCCATATTAAGTTTTACATGAAGTATAAGAGTTATGGTAATGCAGCTCAGAGGTTATGGTAACATTGACAGACATGGCCATAGAGTAGGAGAGGGATTCTGTCTATGGTAGAAGCAAGTGCTTCTTATAGCATCTTTCTGAAAAGTACAGAGTGCTTTAGGATCATTTGTCCTTGGCCTAAGTAAAGAGGTAATGGGAAGAAATGTGGCTGTGAATTCTGTCAGTGAGTGGATCCCTGGGTAAGAATATAGGACTGTGAATAAGCACTAATGAATGCTCTGAGAGGCAAAATAAATGGATAACTTATCCCTTGATCAGCTGTGTGAACGTCAGCAAAAGGCACTAATGGTAGATCATCCCCCCCCCCCCAAATTCTTCCCAATCCCAGGAAAGCTGATGCCCATTTCCTGGGAACTGCATGGATTAATGGCCATATAGATCAGCAGGCTGCAGTGAGGAGGGGTAAAGGGGCAAAATAGTCTCTCTTCCAACTTCCATTGGTGGAAAGGCTTACTCTCTCAGCTTGCCTTCTTCTTAAGATGCTTGCACTACAAATTCAGATCTTTAAACTTACACACAGAAACAAGTAAATACAAAAACATTCCCTCATTTTTTTTCCTTTGTCCAAATGGTGTTATGCCCCACTGTGCTTTGGAAAAGAGAGGCGACATTACAAGAATGTCATTCATAAACTGGGTGGCACAAAACTGCTAGCGTACCACACATAATGGAGTTCCTGGCCTCCCGGCAAAGCTGATGAGGTCCAGAGGCTGTTTTGCTGCCCCGGAGGAGCCGGGGCAGCAACAGAATCATGAGGCACGGCGTCATGATGTGGGTGGGGTGGGCGGAGCCGGCTTGGCTAAACCACCGGGCTCTGCTCCCACCCACACAGTTGCTGACTCATGCTCACCCACCCTCCCACCCTGTTCTTAGTGGAGGCTTTTGTTGGTCGCCTACTGGGGCCAGGTAGGAATTTTTCACTTTTACCCGGAATTGGCAGATTGGGTGAAGGTGTTTTCGCCTACCTTGCACTGAGAGCAGCGGATTGAAGTGATGGATGTGGTGGTCAGTAGTTAAGTAGGTTGGTCACTTGGCAGGTTGGCGCGGGCAAGAAACTGGAACCGGTGAGCACCTTACGGCATTTTCCCCATTAGGGAACAGGGGGTCATCAGGAGCTGCCTTCGGATTTTCAGGTCCAGGGTGGGGAATGGTGATCACCTCCTCTGGGAACCTCTTAGGGTATGCTCCTCTCTGCAAGTTGGAAGGCTTCAGGGGTAGGCGCTCCTAGGTGGCGACCAGTTTGCTGGGCTGCCGATCGCGAGCCAGACCAATGGCTCAAAACCAGAGCTGGGTGACCCACCCGAGAAAAGGGCAAGGAGGTTGGTCAGGGGAGTGACACCTGCCTTGCCTGTTCCGTGCTCGCTTAGATGGTCCCTTGCCACAATGTTATGTTGTCTGTCTCATTATTCCGACTGGGGAGGCAAATAAAGTATGCTGTGCACCCAAGAACTCAGTCCCTTTAGGAGGCTGACTGCTGTATCTCTGTGTGACCCAGTCTTGTGGCATGGTTTTCTTCCAGTCTGCCTCCACAGGAGACTGATGAACTGTGTTTATTTCTACAGCAGGCATGCTTGGATTGTTCAATCACAACTGATGCAGACTGGTAGTTGAGTTACCTGTCCTCAGAACACCCAGAACAGTGACTCATGCAGAAACAGCGGAGGTGGATTCATTCACTTTTTATACTGTAAGCATTTTGGGGGTTAAGTGGAGTGTGCCTCAAATTGTAAAAACTATATATTTTAGTAGCCAGAAGTTTGGGAACACTGCTCTAATTTGGTATTTTTTCTCATCCCCCCCTCCCCATCTCTGTGCCTGGTTGTAAAGGCAACTTAATACTTTTTTTTTTGCTGTCATTGCAGCCAACTTGTGGCGACCCTGTAGGGGCAAGAGACATTCAGAAGTGGTTTCCCATTGCCTGCCTATGCGAGGCAACCTTGGGTCTCCTTGGTGGTCTCCCATCCAAATACTGATCACGGCCAACCCTTCTTAGCTTCTAACAAGATCAGGCTAGCCTGGGCTCTCAAGGTCAGGGCTTAATACCTTTAACCCCTAGCAATTCACTAAGTGAATTGATCAAAAGAAAATGCTTGCTGGATTGTGCTTTTAGTTTTCCTTCTAAGTCAAAGGAGTGTCTACTGACTGACCAACACAAACCCCTCCATTCCCTTTCTCTTTCCTGCTCTGTTTCCTTCTTCCCTCCTCAATAACTCCACTTCTCTGGCTCAGATCAATGTCAGTAGTTAAATGGATCAGTTATTTGAAAGCTGTCTGTTGACCTTTCTGCTGTGATTGATTGCACAAGAGTGCAAAGCAGTGAGGATTCCAGGCAAGGATAGCAGTCACCACTGCCTGCTTTCTCTCACTGCTCCCAGTAGGCTACTACAGTTTCCCAATGAGGAATCAGCTGCCTGCATAGATACGGGGCCTGAGAGTGCTCTCAAGTAACCATAATGAAGCTGAGAGCCACATCTAGCCTTCCTCAGTGGCCGAGATGAATTATTTATGAAGAGGAGGCAAGAGCTGAGTGGTTTACTGGCCTTCGAAACACTGCTTCCTGGCCTGAGGTTTGAAATCAGAGTCACCTGAGCCCTGCGTGACAGCTGCCCCAGGGTGTCGGCCTGTGTGGTACCAAAGGAGAAGTCAAAGTGACAGGAGGCAGAAAGTCAAGCAGTGCTTTCTGGCTGTGTTCCCCCTGCCCGAGTAATTTGCTTTTAATTTACCATTGTCCCCTTTTGCCATAGTGGAAGCATACAGATAACCCACAGTGCAGGGTGTAGGGGTAATATTCCTTCCAGACCTCTTTTTCCCTGTTGTGTTTTCCTTCACTCTGTCTGAATCTAATTTTTCCTGAGCCTTTAATTTGCTTCAAGCCTCCTATAAGCAGCTCCGTGATGGTTAAAGGGTTCTGACCTTCATCAAACAGAAATCTGTTTTTGCTTCAGTTGTTAGGAATTATGTTTGGATAAGGATACCGCATGCCATTTTTATCTCTTGAAATGTAAGGTTTGATAACAGGGTAGTTTGCATAGTGGCAGAGCATGCAATTCCCTTGTAAAGCAGGAATTGTGAAACAAGTTGTGTGTGATTATTTTGTTTTTCATCTCCTTAAGGTCGCTTCGGTTGCCTTCGTAATTCACCGCATGATCACAGTTTTCAGTCGCTTACTTAATGAAGGGGTAACAACACTAGAGTATTCTGGGGCACGTTATGGCAAAGTTCTTGTTCTGAATCCATATTTTGCAATCCAGCAATACGAAGCTAGTAATGAAAAGGTTGATAGGGTTGATGTTTGATGCAGACTATCAGAGAAAAACAGAGTGTTTATACAGAAGCGATGAAAAGTGAGAAAAGAGTGCATTCCCAAGAGACCAATGATGAGTAAACGCATAGGCGTGTTAGATTATGGACATATAATGTTGAATTCTCCTGATCGGGATGGCCCAGGCTAGACCAATCTTGGCAGATCTTGGAAGCTAAGCTGGGTTGGCCCTGGTCAGTATGTGGATGGGAGATACCAAGGAAGTCCAGGGTTGCTATGCAGAGGCAGGCAAAGGCAAACCACCTCTGAACATCTCTTGCCTTGAAAACCCTGCAGGGTCACCATAAGTTGGCTGCAACTTGAAAGCAGTTTGTAAAGCTCCTGTGCTTTACAAGAAATACAAGAAAAAGACTCTGGCAGGCCCTTGGGCTACATCAGCCATATTGTATCCCCACTTGCATTTCCGCTTGTACAAAATCTTGTTTAACCGATTTCTAGGCACTTATAGCATACAGGGAGGAAAGCACAAGGTGTTATACAAGATCTTGTGACAGCAGAACTGCACTAAAGTCAGTTTATATTTCCACTTCCATGTCTCTAGATCCAAACCATAAAACAGAACAAATAAGCAATGTGAGCCCTTTTAAATGTTCATAGTCAAGTCACCCTATAACTAGGGATGCCTTGAAATTTCTCAGCAAACGTATTCAGTAGTCGAATGTATCTCATTTGATGCTCATGATCAGACTGTGAGCCAATGAAGGATATGTTCAGATAGCACCGAGCAACTTGAACAGCTGCCAAATAACTTTGCAGCTGCTTGTTGGTCAGAAGCTAGCTCACAGGTGATCAGAGATCAGCTGGGAGTCTGGTCCTGTTACATCCCTCCCCAGCAAAATAGCTATACAGTGAAGTTGCCCCCCCCCCCAATTTGCTGTCTCCAGACGGGAGAGGAAGAACCCAGCTTTCCACGGATCAGCATGGATTCTGCTTCTAATCCCTCCCCCTACCTCCGTTGCCAATATGTTTGCTGAGTATAGAGAAAAAAATTCCCCAACAGGGCTTCAGAAACTGATCACCAGGTGGGAGTGCCTTCTGGTGGCTGCAAATAGAGTTCTTTGTCCTGAATCTATTACCCATCAACTTCATTGGGTGTCCCTGGGTCCTAGTATTATGGGAAGGAAGTAAACAATTCTGTTATCTGCTTTCTTCACCCAGTGCAAAATTTTATAAACCTCTATGATAGGGCTGCCAAATCTCCCCGGGGGGCGGAAAATCCCCCGCCCCAGAGGGCCGTTCCGAGACACCGGGGAATCAGGCCCCGGGGGGAACCCCGCCCCGGCATGCGCGTCACAGGGCTGTGATGTCATGACACGGGGCACGCTGGGGGTGGGGCCACAGCCATACAAGGGGAAACTCTATGGTTTTCCCTTGTATGGTCATGACCCCACCCCCAGTGTGCCTGGTGTCATGACATCATTGCCCTGTGATGCGAATGCGGCACGCGCTTTGCGTGCGCACGCACACACCGGGATCCCCCAGGAGTCCCCCACCAGCGAGGTAAGTCACAGTTGGAACCCTACTCTATTAGGCCCCCATTCATCAGTTTTCATCAAATTGTCCACTAGAACCCCATGATCTCTTTCAGTTTCAGCCTCATCTGGTTCAGATCTTGTCAGCAGGTAAATAAAGTTAGGATTTTTCATTCCTTTACCCTTACCTACAATGAACTTCACTTGCCATGTTGTTGCTCACTCACTCAGTTTAGAGAGATTCTCCTTACAATCCACCTATATTTTTACCATCTCGAATAATTTTGTATTATCTGCAGACTTGGCCACTGCAACGTTCACCCCCCCACAAACACACCTAATTTCAGATCATTTACAAACAAATTAAATAATGCCATCCCCAGTACTGATCCTTACAAGCTTCCATTGTGAAAACTGCCCATTTGTTCATGATCTGTCGGAGTTCTCATTTAAAAACTGAGAAAAGGGGGGGGGGAGGAAACTCAACCCAAAATGTAGCTGTAATTTAAGAGGGTCAAGCTAACAAATACATTGTTATAAAAATACAAATATCTATTATGGTGTACCCATAAATAAAACATACATAAGGTTAAAAGAAATAGTCCAAATATCCGACTCTTAAAGCTTAGTACATTTAACCTTATGTATGTTTTATTTATGTGTACACCATAATAGATATTTGTATTTTTATAACAATTCACGAGTTCTCATTTAACCTATTCTTGACCTGTAGGAGTTTAACTATTTTTTTTCTTTTTAAAATATGAATTTGGAGGGACCACAATTCAAATGAGAATAATGTAAATATTATGTTTAAATAATTGTTTCTGGTTTTCATTGTGGTATTTTGTTCCTTTGGATTTTTTTCATTCAAGATTTTAAAAATTAAGTTCAGTGGTTGCATTCAGATGCAGATTAGTGATAATAATACCTTTGGGTTTTATTGCTTTAAAAACAACATGTTTCCAGATCTTGTGGCTTTCAAGAAACTCTTGATACTTTGCGGCAGGATTTTCTAAATATTTCAAAGCAGGATGAATATTTTGATACAGTTTGCAAGACATGTCATTCTTTGCACTTCCCAGAAGTCCTGACATTCCCATAATGGTTAGGAAAATCTATCAAGGCTTTACCTAGTACCTCACTTTTCAACCAGATAGACTGCTAATTATAAAGCTTTTGAAAATGGATTAAGCAAAGACCAATTGTAGTTTGCAAATGTTGGATGAAACTTCTAAGTGCTAGATCTCTGCTCTCTCCATTAAATTACAAAAATATATTATCCCTTTCCTCCTCCCATCTTTCCTTGGTAAATTTTTAGAAAATTGTACCACAAAATGCTTTTTAGTCTTTAACATGGTAGAAAGTGGCAGAATGACAAAGTTGAAAGGAAATAGCTAAAGCAGTACCATCTGTTCTAGTCCCATTGGCTCAATGGCACTTTCTATTAAATGAACGAGGATTGAACACATAATGTACTACATATGTTAGTGGTATAACCAGGGCTCTAGTCGGGGGGGAGCTCTCAGGTACGGAGCTCCGGAAGAGAACCTCTAGGGGGCGGGGCGGTCACGTGGTGAAGCCCCGCCCCCTTCTTTACCCCGCCCTCTGCTTCGATCCTCATTCCGTTTGGGAATGAGGATGAAGCAGGAGGGTAAGTAGCCGGGCCTTCTGACACACTTCCGGTGATGTCAGGGGGTGTGGCCTTCTGTCACTTCCGGTGATGTCAGGGGGCGTGGCATATGCAAATAAGTTATGCTAATGAGTTATGCTAATGAATTCCGGCAGCTCTTTTTCTACAACAAGACCCCTGGGTATAACTGACCCCAAACTATAGTATGAATCTCTACAGTTACCACAGAAATTCTCAATGCAAATAATACATTCTTGGGTTTTGAAAAATCCCACTGTTTCCTCTGCTGTAAGAAGGAAAAGAGAATCTACGTTGTAACAGCAAATTAAAAATAGCACAAGTTGGAAATTTTGTACAATAGCAGATGAGCATTTTGGTTGTATGGTGAGCAAAAGAAGGAAGCACTTGGTCCCTTTAGCCAAACCCTACCATAGGTCCTTCCATTAATTTGGGGGGTAGAAGAAGACTTTTATTATTTTTTAGAAAATAGGAGGCCTTTCTTTCAAGATAGAAGATAGATTCAATTGGGTAGCCATGTTGGTCTGAAGCAACAGAACAACGTTTGCGTCCAGTGGCACCTTTAAGACCATCTAAATTTTACTCTGGGTATAAGCTTTTGTGTGCATGCACAGTAAGAAGTGGGCGTGCACACGTAACTTATACCCAGAATAAAACTGTGCCAGTGGGCTCAAACGTTGTTCTGCACTGATCCTTGCTTATCCTGTCAGGCTTGTGTCCTGCCTATTTGCTATTTCAAACCACCTGCTGGACCTGAGCATTTACTAGCATGTAATAGAATGTATTACTCCCAAGTCTCAGTGAAATTTTTGGTCATGGTTAGAATGTTGGGCAAGAGGTTCAGTGTAAATGCAGTTTAATTAAATCCCTCAACTAAGTGTATAGGATCTCAGGAAGGGATTACTTTCAAACATGTTGGATAATACACTTTCAGTGCTCTTTAGCAATCATTTGCAGGTGGATTTTCATATTGAAATTGCATTATTGAATATGTGTGAAAGCAGCCATTCGTAACTAGATGCACTGAGATATTGACTGCAAAGATGCTCACCTGGTAAACATAGTTTGTTCCAACTCCCTTTATTATATATGAGGTAAAATATCAGAATGAATACATGGTGTTTTTTGCCTGTTCTCTGTCTGTCTGCTTGGTCAGTGGCATCTGTTTGTGAAGTGGTCACAAGAACAAAATGTGAGATTAGCTGGGTTTATGAGGAGACCATGAAGGCAGACAGAGAAAGAAGTGAGTCTCAGCTAAAAAAATAATCAAATTTATTATTTAATATTTTTAATCTCTGCCTTTTAAAATTGGAGGTGGTAGAAAAGTGGCAGGAGAGGGCAAGAAGGCCCTATAATAGTGTAACAAAACAATGCGATCATACAAATAGAGATATCCAGATTCACCAGAATACATTCTATCAGAGATTTTGGAGGTTGAAATTATTATTATTATTTTGCTTGTAACTGAAAATGTTTGTAACTATTATTGTAAGATGCCTTGAACTACAAGGAAAGGTAGGATGCAAATGTTTTCATCAATTAATAAAAATAAATCCAGCAGAGGTCATTTCAGGGGGGAACGTGGGGGATCGTAGTTCCCCCAGGTGAGGTACGGGGGGCGGGGCAAATGATGAAGCCCCGCCCCCTGCTTCCGGCCGCCCCACTTCCGGTCCTCATTCAGCCAGGAGGAGGCAGGAGAAGAGGGAGGGTAAGTTGCTTCCTCCCTGCCTCTCCCCACCCCTGCCTGCCTGGGGCCAGGGAGGGCCTTCGCGGGGCTTCCTTGCACTCCCGCCGGCCTTGCAGGTCCACCGCCGGGCCCCTCATGGGGCTCGGCAGTGGAGCTGCAAGGCTGGCGCCAGCGGCCGGAACCGTTGGGGGTGGGGTGTGTGGCCTTATGACACACTTCCGGTGATGTCAGGAGGTGTGGCCTTATGACACACTTCCGGTGATGTCAGGGGGTGTGGCATATGCTAATGAGTTATGCTAATGAGTTCCCCTAGCTCTTTTTCTACGAAATGACCCCTGAAATCCAGTGATTTTAATGGTTGAAAGGGGATTCGAGTCCAGGCATCTTCAGTCCTAGTCCAGCATGATAACCACCTCACTGGCTTTCACAATAGAGACAGCAGCAGATTAGAAGGAAAAAATGGCTTTGGTAAACTAAAGGGCCTTGCCTCACAGCCTGTATTCCCAAGGGAATGGGAAGAGGAGGAGCAAGCACATATGACCAGGGGTCATTGGCTAATGGCGAGAGTGGCAACAGATCCTGCTCACTTCACAAGAGAAGCACCCCTGTATGAGGCAAGTCTTGCCCAGCTTGGGTTGGGGGTGTCTCCAGTGGGGAGGTGGCGCCCCCAGTCCACTGGACAACGAGAACTTCTCCAAGTTGCCTGAATAGCCAGTTAGTCACTGAATAGAGAGGTCCCTATTATAAGTTGTACTCTCTATGACTTTCAGTGAGATCTCATTGTGCTTGGAAGTTGTCCCAAAATGTAGCAGTGAAGACAGGTTTTTGATAGCAGGACTCTGAAGCGATGGTATGTATACTTTCCAAGTAAATAAGCTGTATTTCTCTAAAATATGCCTGATTAAGACTGTGAGAGTTCACCTTTTCTCATGATTAGCCCTCCTTGGAGTGAGACTGTTCCAGAATCTTTATATAGATGACAATAAAGGTTGCTAATCTAAGTACATTGTTAATGCCATTAAGCATATTTTTGGAGTGATTGTTTTTATATGAGAGATTAATTGGTCCAATAAAATCTTTAGGGGGAAGAAAACCACTGGAGTTAATAAAGAATCATACCTTCTCATTCTTTTTGTTGAGGGATAAATTAAAGATGTATGTGGGCAGATTAAAATTCTATTAGGGATCTGGGGGGGGGGAACCCCCTAAATCAGTGGCTAATTTACTTCTGTATTTTCTCAGTGTTTCTTCCTTTCTGCTCTGTTCCTTGCCCACAATCTCTGTAAAAATGGTTCAAACTGCCTGTGTGACTAATAACACACACTGTATATGAATCTGTCACTACTGGTGAACTAACATGCCTAAAAGCACTCCACAATAGGGGTTTTGTACTGTATGGGTAGGGTGATGGGCAGAGTAGCAAAATGAAGCCACTCCCAGAATTCAATTAAGGGAGGCTACATCCGATGCTATTATCAGGGGAGGTTTTGTGCATTAACAGACGCTGGTATTGACTTCTCACATAGAAAATTAGGTGGTGGAAAAGAGAGTAAGCTGCTGCTGCTGCAATATTGGAGAAATTAATGCATGGCAATGTCATGTGATAATGCAGCTAAAGAATAACAGGAAAAAATGACTGCTCATAATTCTATCCACGCTACTGGGAAACTGTTGGATTATGCACAACAGACAGAAAACTACCTGTTTTTTAAAAAATGCTATTGTATATGGTCAATGGCACCCTTCTGTCTGTGTACTTCCTAGTCACAGGAATCATCTTCCTTACTTTCCTTGTTAAAAACAACATGAGATTTTCCTATAGCCAAAAGACAGGCTAGCTTGCAAGTGAAAATTGTAACCGTAGGCTTAGGCAGCTGAGTTCTGTTTGTACTGGCTGTATAGAAGCATCAAGGCAAAATGCTTTCTTTCTTTCTTACAAAATATGTGTACTTTTAACCTTGAAGGCATTCTCTTTAACAAGTAATATCATACTGGTGCTGTCTCAGAATAGAAGTCAAGCTACTTCAAAGATACAATATATTTTGCCACTGGCCTTTAGCCTGATCTTATGAATGGTCTCATAATGCCTCATGATATCTGGCATGAGGGGAAAATGAAACACTTGCCAGCAAGGGTTGGAATAGACCCCCTAGAAGTAACACAACACCTGCTGTTGGGGCTTTTGTGTCAGAGACTTCCTGGCCCTGGGCTATGCCACACAAGAGGGCTTACAGACCTTAAGGGCAGAGGACACAGGATGTTCTCCAGTCTGTTTGAGTAGCATCCGTGTGTCTTAAAACGTACAAGTAGCAGAAATGAGAAAATAAGAAGAGCTCATCTGGGCCAGACCAATAGTTCTGCTCATTCACACAGTGGACAACCACACGGTCTTGCAAATGGGACAAAGCTGGGACTTGTTGCCCCCCCCCAGGAACTGGCATTCAGTAATTCCTGTTTCTGAACAGGGCAGTTTCTTAACCACCATAGCTAACAATCTACTGGCCGTGAATTTTTAATCCCCTTTTAAAGCTTAAGCTAGCGGCCATTACTGCATTTTCTCACAGTGCACTCCACAAGTTAATCCTATGTTGTGTGAGCAGAGATGATATAAGACGGGGTGTTTGTGTGTTCATTTGGTTTATGCTTTTGATTGTGGTGAAGTGCAAAACTGTGTTACTGCACTGTGGAAATGACAGGTGATTCCCCCCTCCCCCCTCCATTTGTGGAGATAAAATTTGAAGGAAAATCAAAACATTGTGCTTAGATATGCATCTGTTCAACCCCTTGCTGTCCTTTTTTTAATGAAAAGAGAAAATGAAGCAAACGAAAGAGAATTAATGTCATAATTTAGTTTCTTTCTTGCTGTCTAGGTACCATGACTGTTTTAGGACATTTGGAGATAAATGCGGGTCACAGACTCCTGCATACTTGATAAAGTTTCCTAGTGGATATTGAGTACATAATTTATGTTTTATCATATTGAAATGTGGCTCCCGCTGTGAGTTATTTCTTTGCAAATACCAAATCAAATGTTTCCAGAAAAAAACAACCACCTCACTCCAGCGACGGAATGGAAATGAAGGCAGAAGACAATATAGATGTCATTAGTACAGAGACTGTTTATGAGTGCCAGAGTTGACCTGCAGGTCTAAATGACATTGATTTGCATACTTAAAACTGGATTTAATGGATTAATGACTTGCAAAGCTCTTTGCAGCTAGAATCAAGGGTTGACTTGGTATCACATTGTTTATAGAAAGGATCCCTATCACGAGCATGTCAGCTATGGCTCTGTATTTTTTTCCTTTTTTGGAAAACAAATTAATGATGATGCTGTGACCTAACCCTTTGTGTCTCCAGTAAGATTATAACTAGCCGTATGCCAAATATTCTAGTTTCAGTTTTAAGCCAAAAATAATATTTTTAGAAAAATAGTTTGTATTTTTATTTATTTATTTTACTTTATGGAAGTTTATATGAAGCTTTGTATGGAGACTTTTGGGCTGCTATTTAGTGCCATTGGTTTTCCGTGGCTGCTGTTGCTTCAGACCAGCTCTTGTTCCATTGCTGTAGCTACAACAAGTTGGCTTGGTTAAAGGAAAAAGAGAAATGGTGCTGGAAATTAGGGTTGCCAGCTCTGGGTTGGGAAATACCTCGAGATTTTGGGAGTGGAGCCTGAAGAGGTTAGAGTCTGGTGAGGATAGGGACTTGGGTATAATGCCATATAGTCCACCTTGATACAGTGGTCATTTTCTCTAAGTGAACTCTCTTTCACCTGGAGATCAGTTGTAATCTCAGGAGATCTCCAGCTACCACTTGGAGGTTGGCAACTCTAGTAGAATTTAGGGTTGCCATTCCCCCAGTGCCACTGGTGAAACCCCTGCTTTTCAGGGCTTCAGCCCACCACCAGCCAATTGGCCGGCAGGGAAGCCCCACCCTCAAACAGGAACATCACCACATGACATTCTCAATGTGATGATGTCACCTGGAAGTGACATCATTTATCTGGGGACGCTTTGGTATTTGGGCAAACTCTATGCTTTTGAGGACAAAAAAACCATAGATTTTGCCCAAATAACAGAGTGTCCCCAGCACAATGTCCCCAGTGCGATGACATCACTTCTGGGTGACATCATCACATCAGGGATGTCATGCAACATCCCTGCCCTTCCCCAGAACGCCCCCCCCCCCAAAGTCCCCCACTCCAGGCAAGGTAAGACCTGGCAACCCTAGTGCAAATACAGCTCTTGTTTTTGGTGAAGCTGAAGCATTTGGACCTACCATATTCCTGAAAATGCCAGCAGGAGTGCAGTGGAGCCTGAACTTCAGAATGGTCTTCAAAAATAACACCAAATATTTTTTCTTTGTTTGGAAAATAATTTGTTTTAGCCTGGCTGCCTACACTGCCCAATAAGTGTAAATGGGAGATGCTGTGGTTGACCGTGTTCATGAAATAGACTAGTACAGTATTTGGTATCAAACCCATATAAACAGCCCCTAAACTTTGGAGAAAAGGTTGGGCCTGGTTTATAAAGCGCTTAGAGTTCATTTAAGAAACTAGGAATCTTCACTAATAACCTTCTCATTATGACAATAATAAACTTAGCGGCAATTCAGCCCAAAGCACCCATTTAGCCTTTGATTTACAATGAAAGCCCAAAGCCTGTCATAACCAAGCTAACAAGACAAGGGGCAGGTTGAACAGATCCAGTTGGCACACATTAAAAGTAATAATTTGGTTAGTCTGTGCCTAGCACAAAACTCAGCCTACACATACTATATTGCCCTCAGCTCATTTGGGAAGCTTTTTATTGTTAAGTTGGAAACTTAGTACAACTGCTTTCATTAGTAGCAAGCTGTGATATATGTATCTGTTGAATGGCACAAAAACATGCATGAATTGTAATTAGTTTTGTTCTTTAGACTCTTTAGTACATTTATGAGGGCATAATTTGGCTAGATCTGTTAAATGCATCACTGGTTTATAAAAATCACTGCTTGTTTCTTGCTTCATATTAAGTAAGACATGCCAAAACTGGAAACCTTTTGAGACATGAAATATGACTCAAAGGTCACTGCTTAGAACGGGATAATACAGCGCATGAGACAACACTAATCTCTTGGTACTGTGATGAATATGTTGACAAGCATTTGACTTTTAATAATTAATCATGAAAAAACAAAGCCATGTTAATAATTTAAAATCTCCTAATGTAGGGTGCTGTGGCTTCTTGAATGCCATGGTTTCTGTTGAGCTTTGCCTGTGTTAATTTTAATCTATGCACTCCTAACTTGGAGCACTATAGCTTTTAGGTTTGCTGATGCTACTTTTGGCAGTGAACAAGCTACCTCCAGTGGTCATAATGCTCCAGGAGCAGGGTTATGGATAATAAATTTAGGATAAGAGAAATCATAATGAGTGTTGCATAGTATCCATCCTAGAAACCAGTTTTTCATTCCACCCTGCTTTTATATTGTGTACTTTTTTTTTACTACTTCTTATCGTAGCACCAAAATATGTGCAATTATTATTTTTTTAGTGGTTATGATTTCCAAATGTAACACTGCTGGGCTCCCCTTTTACCATCTTAACAGTAAATGAATGGATACAGTCATTTCTGCGTCTGTCTTCATGCCTGGGGTATTTCCTGATACTTATGATAGGAAATTCCTTAAATACTGGAACTACCAAAGCTGCTATTTAATGCTCCAGCCCTTTTTGGTCCCTTAAGAAAGAGCAGTTGCTCCTCTAAAGTTGCTGTTTTTGCAATTGCACACTGCTCCTAGATAAACAGAGACTGACATTTTCTGAAGAGTGCTATTCTGTTCACTGTGTTAGTGTTGGAGCCAGTAACTGGAGAGAGAAAATAGCTCTCATATT
This sequence comes from Gekko japonicus, assembly GCF_001447785.1. Classification (NCBI taxonomy): domain Eukaryota; kingdom Metazoa; phylum Chordata; class Lepidosauria; order Squamata; family Gekkonidae; genus Gekko; species Gekko japonicus. The sequence goes on from NW_015164703.1 coordinate 467,930, forward strand.
GCATGTCTGGTTACAGAAATCAGATGATTTAATGCAATTCTTTCCAGTGTGAGCTGCTTAAATACATGATTTTGTTCTGGGCTTGGCTAGCTTTTTTAGCAGGGAGCTGTTGCAATGATAGAAGTAGCCGTGATTTTGGTTTCAAAGGAGCTAGATGAAGCCTCATTTAGGAAATACTTAGGCAGGCTTATGTTAGTACACCACAGTGCCACTGAAGCAAAAAAAAAATGCTCAGAGAAAAAAGAAATGTTTTCAAGGAAACCTAAATAATGGAATTCTAATAATGGATTGGATCCAACCAGTTTTTCTGCTGGTGAAAAGGGGGGAAGAGGTCCTCTTTGACCACCAAAAAAGGCTATGCTGGAGATCATGCAGTCTGCATGGACAAAAGCCATATGGGGCAGGGAGAGAAATAAGTAAGGCAACCGGACAAGACTGAATGAAAATGCTGGCTGGATCCAACCCAAAGTTTCAATTTTAAAATGTCTGTATACTTTTCATGAAGTGTGCATGATTCTTGTTAAAGATTTACACTGAACTTTGCCTCCCAGTTGTTCAGAGGTTCTCCTATTGGTGTTTGCTTATTAGTAGTGGTGGCACCCTCAAAATGAAAGGAAGGAAGGAAGTTTTATGGCAAGTCCAGACTTCTTCCTTAAGTTCTTCTTACTTTCATCAGCTTGAATGCTCTCTCCTGCAATCAAATTCCCTGAGAATGAGTAACATGTACAAGAGTAAATGTTAATTTATACCCTAGATACAGTAGTATAGATGAGAAACGGACATCCAGGATTAAGTCTTACCCACATTGGTTCTGTGTCAGGTTTGTCATGTGTTTTCTAAACATGAAGATCTAAAACACGTGTCCTTGGACATAAAACAGACTACTGACAGCTTAAAGTAACAGTTTCTAGACTAAAATAGTATTAAAACATCAATCCTTTAATTAAAAACTGAGTGAACAGGAACATTTTGGCCTGGTAGCAATCTAGGTGCCAGGCAATCCTCAAGGGGCGGGGCATTCCATAAGCAAGGTCCTGCTACTGAAAACGTTCTGTGTCTCTGGTTGCCAGTGCCACCCACCTCACCTCTGAAGGTCAGGGCAAGAGAGCAGGGCTTGTGAGGCAGACTGGTGGGCTGAAAAGTAGGGAAGGTGGTGGTCCTTCAAGTACCCTGGACTCAGCCATTTATAAATCAACTGAGGGTACCCACACAGCCTCTTAAGATTTTAGGAACCAGCCCTTTTTAAAACAAAACCTCCCCTTCAGTTGTTTTCCCTGGTTGTAAGGTGTAATTGGGGTAGCAGGCATAAAGGCTTTGGATTCACTGCCATGAGTAGGTATGCCAGCCTTCAAGTGGAACCTGGGGATCCCCTGGAATCACACCTCATCTCCAGACTGCAGAGGTCAGTTCCCCTGGAGAAAATGGCTGCATCGGAGTGTGGACTCAATGGCATTGTATCCCACAGAGGTCCCTGTCCTCCCCAGGCTCCATCCCCAAATCTCCAAGAGTTTCCCAACCTGGAGCCAGCAACCCTACCCCACCATCCCCCACTGGTGGCCAGGAGGGTGGCCAGGAGGCAACCCTAGCCATGAGGTAAGTTTTTTGGTGAGCCAGAACACAGAGATCACTGAGGCAGAATTTGAATTAAAATAACAAAGGCTGTGGGCACACGGGCAGGAAAATGCGGGGGGGGGGAGCGTGGCTGTTTGCCCTGGGGCTAAAAAATGCACAGTTGCGTGAGCAGACCTACCATGGAGGTCCCGTGGAGGTCCCATGGTAGGGGGGAGGTGCCGATCACTCCACAGTCCTGCGGCGCGGCAAAGAAGTGGTGCGCGGGGCAAATGGGGTTGGGTGTTATTTTTTAAAACTCAAATGTGCGCATGCTCCCTTGGGTGCTTGTGCGCATCCATGGAGACTTTTTTGGGGGAAAAACCCTTTTTGCGAGGGGACATGGGCGGGCGCTGGAACTACCACTGGAAACACGATCAGACGCCCACCCTTGCCCCGCGGTTTCAGGAAACTAGTACCTCCGAGGTACTAGTTTTTTACCGCGCATCTTCCGCAGGAAGCCTCAGGTTCGCCACGGGAGCTCGACACTTCCCAGATGTGGCGGTAAGATCGCGCCCGGAAAATCTGCCTATCTTCCGTCCCTCTAGCGTGCCTAATGCTCCGTGTGATCGCAGCCAAAGAATGTTTATGTACAGGTAGTTTTTAAAGAACAGCTCAGCACCACAGGTCTCCTGACAGTCACCGGAGAAGCCTGACTGAGGCACCTAAACTTCAGCTAGCTATGGCTTCAGTTTGTGATTTGAATTCCCTTTAACACTTGCAGTTACAACCAAGCTTTCATTTCTTAGACACCAAGTTGGATCCTTTCATGCACACAGGACTCCACCCAGCCCAGGCTGCCTTTTCCCAAGACTTGGACTGAATGGTTATGAGGTTTGCTCATCACCAGGGACAGACCTCACAATCAGTTACTCTGACCTCTCCCAGAGGTAGAGTTAAACCACTCCACCATGCTACCAGGCAGAACTACCCTTTAAGCTGTCTGATGACGTTCTGAGGCTGACCCAAACTCTCAGCTGCTGTCCTTTGCTCCAGCATTTCGTTCCCCCAGTGATTCCTTCAGTGAGTGGATGCTGGAGCAGCACTTCTATAGGCTCAGGAATGAAACAGCTATTGGTGTTTTACCTTTCATGGGCTGGACACCCTCTTGTCCATCACAAAAGGTAAGAACCACCACTTTGAGTTGTGCCCATAAAAACATCAGGATAAATTGCTTTAGTCCAAAATTATACAGCTTGTCTTACTCCTTAACTTCTACTTGGTTTTTCTGTGTTTTACCTCCTTATCAGCAAATTCCTCAAGCTGCTATCACTTCAAACACATTGGTTGCATTAGAGATACATCTTGGCACTTTAACATAGAAGAACGTAAGCTGACTCATTCTTATATTTGTTATACAAATAGAAGATGTTGTCTTTTGAAACTCGTTGCTCCCAATATAGCTTCATAGACTTTTCATATATCACGGTTTGGGGACTTTTCATACCAACTTCATGTTGGATTTACTCTTGCCAGGCATTTTACTAGTCTTGCCATAATTCTTGATAGTTCAGTTAGCTGGTCTTTTCCAGCCTACAAATGCTATATGCCACCATTGTCATATCATTATATCTATCCTGCCTTGGCAGGTGAGGAGGAATTAAAACTACTAAATAACAGTTCTACCACCATTTTGTCTCATTATTCTACAGCATCACAAGCGGAGAATCATTGCACTAGCTAATAGGTTGCATAGCTAGAGCAATAACATGGTAAACTGGTATGGCCAACAAAACTCCCCAGATTCATGACTCTAACATGGTCACTCGTAGGCACAGACCAGAGATTTATTTAGCTAATTTTTAATCAAGAAAGAACTGGTTAGATTTTCGGCATGCTTCTATACCATTTTGGATTTTGGAAAAGGTTGGTAAAATTCGACTGTTTGTGTTTGTTGGCAGTCATAAGATGGAGCTTTGGTTTAACGTTTTGTCAATGTTGGAGATTTTAGCTATGCTCTGTTAGGATATTTTCACAAAAATATATATTATAAATGTCTGTGGGTTTGTTTTCCCTCCCAGCTGTTTATGCTACTAAAGATGTATCAGACTGTCTATCTATCTGGTATTACAAAGTCTGGAGGCAATAAGTAAATAAATAATATTTATCTGATAATTTACTGTTAGCCACCCAGAAGCAAAACAATATTTTGTTAACTCTCAAAAACTTTTCATAGTAGCATAACATATTTATGCTATGAGAAAACAAACTGAAATACAAATGGCTCACTGCCTTTTCACTGCACATATGGGCACCTTCACACATATACCAAGAACTTCATTTCTCCATGCCACACTGAAATGCACAGGATCTGTGGATATACTCATGTGCAGTTCACTGGGGTTTGTACAGAATGTATTGCTAATGACTGATGGCTCACAAGTTATTCTGCAGAGCATTATGCAAACATTATGTGTTGTAACCTCTTAATTTTAAAAAAATTCCTTTGACTTATAAAATACTAGCCTGGAGAGTCTGGGAGTTGCCACAGATCTCTCTCCTATGAAGCAAGAGGTTGTTTTACTATCCCCAATAACTATAAACTAAATTAAAACCATCCTTCCAGGTAGCCCTGTAGCAATAACTGTTCAACAAAGTGAACTAAATTGGACCAGATCAGTGGAATTTGTTCAGGTTAATTTCTTGGGTTTTTCCAATATATGTAGAATATTATAAAAGTTTTTTTTAAAATCAGTCTTTAAGTTGCTGTAACTGGCTCTCAGCAATAGAGAATAGTAAAGAATTAAATAAGATTTTGGAATACCGTCTATCTTATTAGCTATTGTGCATCATAAATAAAGCCTACAAGGAATAAAAATCAGCTCAAGCGTATTCAAGATTTATTATGAAAGGGGTAGCTATTATGTTTTGATTTCTGGCCAGCACAGAGCCTTTATGCCTCAACTCTCTCCCTAATAAATAACATTACAAGTGTGTTCAAGACAGATAACCATTAGGTATATAGAACACAACCCTCATCTGCGAAGTTCCGTAATTGTTGAAAAAACTGTCAGCCGCACTGCAGTTTTATCATACTTTTTTACCAGCAAACAAAGCTCTCTATTTTAAAGACTGAAAAGAATAAAAAATAAGAGTTTGTTGTTGTTTGATGGTGGTTTTTCATTTTTTTCATTAAAAAATCATTTTCAACAATTAACAAATAAGTAAAAGAGAAAAAACATGACCATGTTTTGATAAAGTAATACAGTACTTGACAAAGTAGTACAATGATTTAGCAGAACATATAACTTCAAGATATAAGTAAGAAAACTATAGATCAAGCAACACACTAGTGATTTGCTTAGGTAAGATTTATTGTATTTCTAATTTGACTTCAAAAGGAGGTTAGGTAGTGGTCCATCAATGGCTACTAGCCATGGTGGCTAAAGGGAACCTCCATATACAGAGGCAGCAAAGCTCTGAATACCAGTACTGAGAAGCAGCATCAAGGGAAGGCCTCTATTCCCTGTTTGTTGGCTCTCCAGGGCAGCTTGCTGAGAACTGTATGAAAAACTATACTGGATTAGATGGGCCATGGGCAGATGTGATCCAACAGGCTCTATTCATGTTCTCGTGTTATAATGACAGAGCCACTTGAGAAACCTTTGTGTTCTGCCTTGTAACTCTGAGTGTTTATTTAGCATTGAGCAAAAATTCCGAAAGCTCTAGAATTGACTAGGCCTATTAGTCCCATTCAATGGAGCTATTATGAAGTAAACAGTTTGAATGCTACTTCTTTATATATTGAAATCACATTTAATCAGATCTCTCTAATCCAAATATTTTTTTCATGTCACTTTTATAAAGAAAAACATGTTCTTTCTGTCCTTTGGTATATATAGGGGCACAACCCTGACAAAAGTAAAACCAATTATAGTAAAGGCAGTAACCATATAATTGCATCTGTCCCACTAAGTCCCTGTTTTTCGTATCACTGAGGAAAGCCATGCATAATCATGCTGCCATGCCACAGGAGGAGAAGTATGAAGTAGACCAAAGTTGTGTGTTTAAGGTCAACTTAAATGCTTTCGAAAATGCATGCATGCCTGATTTTCTCTGGAATTCATTTAGTATCAGTTATACTGCCTGCTATCTGTGTAGCTTGTTTTTTTTAATGTACAGGTAACCATTTTTAGATACTTATCAAATATTGATTTATCTCTTTGACACTGACACACTTGGTTTCTTTGTTATTTGAAAGTTTAGAATCCACAGATGACACAATGAGAAGTATAGAGTCTACATTCCATTAGATTACCCAAATAAGGTTCAAACAGAATGGATTCTCTAGATATAATCCCTGGAGGTGGCCAGGTCATTAACTTGAGACGGGAAGGTCAACTTTGGGTGCTCCAGGTTCCCCTTGCAGCCTCTGATTCACATGTCCTAGTGTAATATTTCCTGTTTCCAGCTTTTTCCCATGTCTTTGAATATGAAGAATTCCTTCTATTCCTTTCCCCCCTCTAGTGATATATGGTGTTGCGATCAAAGCAGTTTTTCTGTATCACCTTTTTTTCTCTGCATCACTTTTGTTAATTCATCAGCTTCAGGCAGTGGAGCCCCTAAGCAATGACCTTCCTGTTTAAAGCTTGCTTTGCAGTGGCATTATTTTTAGAATTGGGAAATAGACTAGACAGGGCATGGGGGATACAGTCAATTGGATTGGGGAAGTGGCACTGGGAGAATGCTAATCATTCCCTCTCATGCCATTTCCCCAGTTGAAATAACCCCTGTCCTGGTGCCATATAAGCCCTTTAAGGAAGAAAAGAATTGTATAGTTTCTCTGCCCATTCTGTCCTATGGGGAGCTACAGCAGCTGCAAGGAGAGTAAAATAGATCAGGGAAATTTTAAGCCTACGGGGAGGGCGGGATAGAAATATAAATAATAAATAAATAAATAAATAAGAGAGGAAATGCTACTTGCCCAACCGAATGAGCACCCCAGCAAAACTGCTTTGTAGTTTGTAGTTTGAAGTCACAGATCTTCTTGGTCACATCTAATCTGATTTAGAGGAAGTTATCAGCAGACTGATCTATCTTATTTCTAGGTACAGATGAATAGTTTTGGTAATAACTTATTTTAAAACACGCTGTGTTCCACAGCTTTACAAAATGTTCTCTCGCAAAACAGATATGGGCCACTTTCTTCACCTGCAATATGGTTCACATTTTATTCACATTTTAGACATTTCTCCTGTGTAAGAAAAGAACATCATATGTGAAGCCTACCATATGTTCTGCTGTTGTCTTGGCTACCAAACGCGCAAAAGAACTATGTGGAAGAGAGTTTATCTTTTTATCATCTGTATTCTTAGACCAGATCACAGGATGTGAATACATAGACATGAGGCTAGGTACCCAGCTGGCAACTCAATTAGTTAATCCAGACAGTTTAAATCTGAGAGGTTAGTGGTGCTGAAGTCAAGGGAACGGACTGTGTTTGTCCTGTAGCTTAGATGAAATCATGTGGAGAGCACCGTATTTCCAAAACGGGAATGTAAATCTATATCAAATTCAGCAGAAGTAAGTTTAAATGGATATAATTATGTCTTCGTGTGTGTGTGTTGCTTTATTCTTCCCTTTCCCCCCCTATGAATAAGGACGACCAGATCTGCTGTTCTGTGGAAATCAGTGGGAAACCACTGAAGAATTAAAGGAAAATAGATATGCACCCAGGATAATTCCCCACTTTTTGTGTTAGATGTGAGGAAGATGTGTTTGGACTTAAAGTCTTTGATACCCTTGTATTTTTTGAGTCACACTGTTAAGCACTAATCAACTCTCTTTTTAGCAATTTGCAGGTAGAATGAACCTTTCTCAGCACCAGAGATTGGTAGACATCAAAGGCAACTTACCTGTGTGAAGTTGTATTTTCCTTTTATTGCTCTCCTGCAAATGCAGAAACTGGCTGCAGATTTCCTCTCCCCATTCATGCTCTGTGGGAGAACTCTACCATGTAAGATAAATGTGATGCTACTTGTGCTACATTAGCCATTTGATGGGCTTAGAAAATGCACTGATACTTATGCTTGAAGCAGCCTGCTTCACTTCAACTCCCCTGAGTCCTTTCAATACATAAACCCTGTGATTTGATTAATAATTTTCATTAGTATTCTTTTGCAAATGGGATAGGTTCAATCTTGTCTACCTGCTCACACATTCCATATATATAGTTGACAAACTGGTTAGCACAATGATGTGTGTGCACCTATGTATGTATTATGTACACAGTTTTCAAAGAGGTTTTAACATTAATAGAAATTATTAAATTAATCAAGAAAAGTTGGTATTCAGAGCAACTCTAATATGAGATACTAGCTGATGGCTGATGAATTTTCTCTACTTTCTGTGGGAATTGTCATCATCAGCTCTTCACTAATAAGACACTGTGCTGAATTTAAATTGCAATATAAATTCTATACCATAAAAATGATTGTACTGATATGAAGGGAGACAGAATTACAAATGACGTGTATTCTAAACATTGTCTGTTTTAAGACTACCATGCTCCATTTGAAATTCGTGATCAGCGGAGATAATGATTGAGGGTAGGCTTAGTCTTGTTTGTCTGGTAACATGCTGCTTCCATGTTTGCTGGGAACACCTTAAGCAAATCAGTTGTAGTCTCAGTTTGTATTTCCCAGTGGCTTCTGTAATGTTTTTTGGGCTTTATAAAAAAAGGCTTCAGGATTAAAGTACGTCAACAAGCTGATAATCTACCCAATGTAATTGAGGTCTGTAGAGGAAATGCACTCCACTTAGGGCTACTTCACGCTATTGAGAGTTTTGGGGGTACAAACGCCCACACTGAATTTAAGAAGTTTCTCTGTTGGCACAAGAACAGGAAACAGGAGAGTGGTAAATTGTTCTCAAGTAGCTCCATTCCACTGATGGTTCTCTCAGACACCTAGTACTTAAGGCTTAGTTAGGTAAATGTTTCTAGCTAACAAAGACCAGTCAAAGGGCCATCTCTCTCTCTGGAAGGATTGTGATAACCTTGGAGGTGACAGAGATTTGGGGATGACAAATGCAAGATGGTATCTCTTCCTTGGAAGGACAGGAAGAGAGTGAGTGAGCCACAAGAGGGTAGTAAGAGGGAGATAATAAATTCCTGAGACACAAGGATGTCAAAGCCCATTTTGATAGATACATTTTGGTTGATTTCATTTGGAGGAAGGAGCTCTCGGTCCTGAGCTCCAGCTTGATGGCTGTCATTGGCACATGGAAGTAACAAAGGGCAGGCAGCAAATGCAAAGACTCCAAGGTAATGGGAAACTTTTTAGAGCACTGTATCTTTAAGTTAAAAGAGCCTACTTAGCTGTTAGGAAATGTATTGGGTTGAGGAAGAGAGGATTGCATGTTTGCACTATTTCTTTGTATTCTTTGCTCAATTCATTGATGTGCAGACATCAATGTGGACTTTCTTTTTCAGTAAATCTTTTTTCTTTTTAAAATGTTGGTAGTTTCTCTCTATACCACATAACCACCACTTTGCTGTTCAAACACATTATCTAAAACAGGCAGCCCGGAAGGGAGGCAGTTGGTTGATAGATTGCTTTACCCTGCAGAAGGGTTGCTAGGTCCCATCATCACTCCAGTGGGGGGATTGGAGGGGCATTCCGGAACATGCCCCATGTGATGACATCACCCAGAAGTGACATCATCACGCCAGGATGCTCTGGTTGAAGGTCAAAACTCTATGGTAAAACCGGTTTAAAACCATAATTTGCCCTTAAGCCAGAGCATCCCCATGCAATGTTCCCAGCATGATGACATCATTTCTGGGTTTTGTTTGGGGGCAGGGTTTCCCCCATTGGCCAGCTGGGAGAAGCCCCCAAAACCAGGGGAATCCCCACACTGACCTAGGGACTGGCAAGCCTAAGTGCACAAGTATGGCAAGTTGGGTAGTGGCCAATGTGGGTACAATGTGGAGCTTTTAAATGGCAGTGCAGAAGGGAAGCTAAGAGTGCTGGCCCTCTTGGCCGGAATTTCCTAAATTGACCAGCTGGTGATAGTATACCAATGGTGAAGCATGAGAAAAACCTTCACGAGAAAAGCCTTCTGAGAGTCAAGCAGATTCCGGAGACCAGTGTGTCACTGGTCAGGGAATCAGGACAACCACTGAATACTCAGACACCTTGGAGGGCTGAAACAGAACAAGGCTTGCAGGTCAGTGGGACTTCTCCAGTGACAAGCCAATCCTAAGATTTTTGTTCTCTAGTTACAAAAGATATTAATGTATGGATGAGGCAAGTGCATTGACTCAACATGAAAACAAAAAACAATAGAAACCAGAATGAGACATTTTACTTAGTCTGCTACCTAGAAATGAGATTACTTATGGTGGTCACATGCCCTCCAACCGGCAGGTTGATATCTTTTATAGAAAGATTCTGTTAACTTCATTATCTAGTATACTATCTAGGAGAGATATCCACCTTTACTAATATACTATGTTTTGATTTACTTAGAAGAGATCCAAATCGAAATGATGTCTGGCTCTATAGTTTTCAAGTGGAAGGTAGCTATTTTCCCCATCTTTGCCCTGGTCGTCATTGGTGCCACTTTCCCTCTCACTATTTTGTCACCTTGTTGTTTTTGGATTTCCCTTGGAAGTATTGTGCCACAGATAGTTTTCCAGAATAATGTTGTCATAGTACACTTTCAGTACCCCAACAGAGAACTTCTAGAATCAAGATTTGGCTGCAGCATCTGTAGAGCAGCTGTCTTTTGAAGCCTATTATAAATCAGTCAGAAACTCCTGTTGTGCTAAATGAGCTGAAGTCCAAAAAAGACAAAGAGAAACAACCTGGAGAGGAAAAGGCCAAGACAGTGGGGGGAGTTGTTGATTTGATTTTGATACCTCCTAAACATAATGGGCTGACAAAAAAAGTCAAATGTCCCCTTTTTGGGTAGCTCAATGGGAGGTCAAAGGACAAACAAGTGAGGGAAGGGGCTTTTCAGTCATTTGCTGGCTGAAGGACTATATGACTGATGACTTATTATGCCTGAATACAGCCAGAATTACTTGCTGTTGATTGTCCTAGTGTACCAGAGCAGAGGCCTGGACACTGAGTCTCAGTAGGAGGCCATGAAAGAGAAGCAGCAAAGGACTGTTGTATGGTCTGGGCCAGCAACAGTTGGCATGTGGGAACTGCTCCTGCTCCCCACAGGCATGCCAGCGGATTCCTTTGTGACTGCTTGAAAATGGACTATTCTTGTCTGAGGCACAGGGAGGGAGCACTACAGCTGCTCTGTGGTGCGTGATCACAAGAGAAGTCACAAAGCATTGAGCAAGCATCATTACAGACAAGGTCTTTTGAGCAGATACTTAGCGTGCAACTGGGTCTCCATACCATGACTGCAATTTTGTGATGAGTTCTGATGGCAGAGAGGGGGGTGGTGGTGATAGGGCGGCACTTGTTTGTGTGGAATTCAGACTTTTTATTATGTGCGTCTCATTGTTTTGCATGCACAATGAAAATGAAAGATAGCTCTGTAAGTATGTTATGTCTCCTGTCAAATTGCCTTAGGAAGTCAGGGGCATTTTGATAAAGGGAGGCTGATGAATGGCCAACAGCTGGTAGGCCTGACTGTGTCTTTAACTGTACTTGTTCCATGTTAAGATTAACTGTGGCTATAGAAACGACATATCTGTATCTGTTTTCTGAATAGTGTGCAGATAAGAACCCTCATACGCACACGCGCGCACACACACACACGAACATAGTGTGTAAATGGTAGGGTCCAAATTAAGTGAGATGCCAAAAAAGTGATCTCTGGCAGGGACCCTTCACAGCAAGTTTAACAGGTAACACAATCTTTCTGTTATCTACAGAGATACATAAATGACATCACTCTTCAGAGAACAAGAAGGCAAGTCCCTGCCCCATGAAGCTAACAGTTTGAAATTTGACATAGGGGCGTCAACAGAAAGGATGCAGGCATATCTGTCTTGAGTCTCAGTGAGAAGTCTGGACTTTAAAGAAAGCAAATAAGTAGATACACAGGAGAGTGAGTGTGTTCCTTCCAGTGGACTAGAACTAGTAGGATAGTGTGTTCCTTCCAGTGGACTAGAACTAGCTAAACCTGTTCAAGTTACTATAATTTGTTTGAATCTCAAGGGCTCACAGGCACCTGCACTTTTGTGGAGGGCAATTTTCACTGATTTTTCCCCTTTCCCCATCACTGAGGTCTCCTTTTTGTCCTGAGTGACATTCCCCGGGATTGATTCATAGGAGCAGTTTCTCAGCACAGGGGGAGGAACAGAAGACTGCCGTGTGTCTGAAAGTCATGGTTTATGCAGAGCATCTCCACACAAGTTCCTAGGCTATTATTCCAACTAAGGAAGTAAAAAATACTTATTGTTAAACACATCTGTTCACTTGCTGTTTACATGTTTGCTTCCATCAATCAGTGGAAGGCTGAAACCCAAGCCATGTGTGGTAGGGCATGTCCCAGACCCGAGCAATGGTGGACTGCTGCTTTAGTGTTCTTTGGCAGAACAGCCAGGTAAGAAAAAACAGTGTTTTGCTTTTGTTAAAAGGAAGTCAAGTTTGAACTGTTTCAAAAACATTGCCTTAAACAATAAACAAGCATGGTGCCGGCTGTCAGCTGTCAACTCTACAACTTCCTCATCACAACCTACAAACACCCTACAAACCCCTCATGTAATTATCTCAAGAGATATCAGTGCCAGCAGGAGATAATGTATAAATTGACAACATGTTGTAATACAGGAACACCTAGAAAATACTGATGACTTTTCTTTATGGAAACAGCTGCCACTCCTTGAAATAATTGCTCAGGTTTTAAACACTCTCAGCAAATATATATACCATGCTTAAATTGATTCTCTCATTAAAAATAATAATACACCACTAAGGCCGCTTTAGCCCCCATTCTCCTCACTCCTTTTGCAGGGCAAACACCTTCCACCACGTAGTCATAGACTTGTTGCCTCTCAAAACTTATTTCCATGATTTGCGTCAGGACAGGACTAATGAGGCATGAAATCATCCTGGCCATGAGATATTTTCTAAGCAAAGCCTTCTCCAAAGCAAGCAGGCACTCTGGACCCCATGGGGCAGTGAAAGCTTCAACAGTCCTTGGGAGGAACATGGAAAAAACCCCATGACTGAAGGCTGCCAGTATAATTTCTGCTTTCTATAAAACACGTGCTTTGGTTGCATATCTTATACTCTCCATTTACTTGCAGCCACTGAGGTGTGCTTGATAAAGCACCAGAAAACAACCAGTCTTTTTTGGACAGAGCAATGAAGCAAAATAGTCATGCTTTGAGGAAGGTGAAGATGATTTATTTGGAATGAAAAAATCCTCGATATTCAGATGAGCCAGCTTATTGGGGCCATTTCCACTTATTGTTGGATGTTGTGCTACAGCAGTCATTCCATTCCCATCTGGAGGGCTTGCCCTAGCAGGATTATCTGGTTGTGAATAGTTGCTATAGCAGACAGATAGAGCATTGTCCATTGCCTAGGTCACTTGCACATCAGCATATTTGCAACCAGGTTGGACTTTGCACTGGCAGACTTAAAGCTCCATCCTAAGCAGAGTGATACCCTTCTCAGTCCATTGAACTTGTCAGATATTTTAGGGTGGTTTTCTGCTTTTGTGCTTTTTTTAGTTCGATTAGTTAGATTTATGCTTTAGAAAAATGTTGGCTGCTATAAGCTGCGTTAAGTGCATGCCTGAAGAGCAGAGTACAATAGTATTTTGAAAAATTGGATGTTCTTTTAGTTATTTCCCTATTTATTAGAGTAGTGCAGGCAAAGTTCCTTGATATTATTTAATCACTGGCTGATTAGTATTTCTCCTTAATTGTTCCATTTGGGGACAATTTTCTGGTCTGTAATTTTAGGTTTTTTACTATTATTATTAATATATTAATTTAGTAATATGTGTAAGCTAGTTTTGATAGTAAAGACTGGATTTAAATGCTTTAAGTAAGGAGACTTTCACAAGGGTTATCTGCCCCAGGTTCAGTGCTGTTGGAAGCATTTTTCCCTTTCTTCCCCACCGCATTGTAGTGCATTTGTGCATTTCCCAGGGTTTCCCCAGCTTCTCGTCACTCTGTCTCAAACATGTTTTGCTTCGTTTTGGGAAAGATGACTGAAGCCAGGATGGCTGACATGTGGGTGAGAAACTGTGGATTCTCCTGCCCAAATGGTAGCCATTTTACTTGACTGTCTCTGGAGCAGCTATATTCACACACACACAAAGACATACACTGTGGACTTCTTTTAAAATCATCAATTTAATATCATTATATCCATGTACTATTATAACAGTAAGTGTAACCACTTGTATGAATTCCCAGCTTTAATTTTAAGGAAGAAGTAAGTGTTCAGATATAAGGGGAAAGGCATATCTCTGTAAGGGGGAAAGTATATCTCTGCAATTGTAGGAATCAGAGACTTACTTTTTTAAAAGAAATGAAAGCTGGGACCTGTCACATTTATTGTTATAATGGTATATTGATATAACAATATGAAATTGATAGTCGATAATATGAGGAGGGGGGTTATGGCCACTGCTGGGGGACTGGAGCAGGGAAAGTGTAGGGGAACCTGCCATATGGAAGCTCCATTGCTGCTGCACTGTATCAGCAACCGCACAGGCGATGGGGAAACCACATAAGCATGTGTCTGTGTGGAAGCCACATAAATAAATACATGATTTTGCTGAAGGGCATTGGAACATCTGCTTTTTACAGGCATTCATCTCTAAGACCTCTGTCTATGTCACTGACAAGCCCTGTATACTCTTCTGGGTATTTTCTTAAATGCAGCTGCATTCACCTTAGTACATGGGTTTCAAGGTACATACCTGTAAAATGTAACACCTGAAACTGCTGTAAGAAATCATTTGAACTTGTTCAGAGTCACATGGGGATTCTGTGGCAAATGGAGGAATTGAGCCTGGGATTCCCAAATCCCAGTACGGCACCTTTTGCATAAGACTGTTCCTCTAGGAGGAGCAGCAGCAACATTTACTTGTCATCCATATAGTACTGCAATATTTTTACTGAACACCCCACAGTGTTGTTAAAACTAGAATATTTAAGGCTTGTCACCTAGACAGTTGGCCATATGCTTTCCTGTAGAAATGTAAGGTACAGAAATATTCATACACATAGTAGAGTACCAAGCAGTTCCTGTGACTAACCACAACTCAAAATGGGAATGAGTATGGTGACAGTCAGTAAAAAGCCTATTGGAGAGGCTGTGTAGAGATTTTCTGGGGGGAACCTGAAAAATACAGAAAATCAGATAATGTGCAGGGCAGACTGAAAAGGGAGCATGAGAGGACAAGCAGAGGTACTTAGCTTCTGAAATATACAACAAAATAGGCTGGCTAATTGGCAAGCCACTAGTTTTGGTGGCCAGGACAGGTATTTACTATCCATTACCATGGGGTTTGTGCAAGCAATGGATTGGGTACTTTTTTGGGAAGGCAGAACATGCGAAATTAAATTAAATTCCTGGCTACTATGGTTAATTGGCAAAGTATGAACAAACTGAAACTAAACCCTGAAACGACAGAGGTAATGCTGATTGGGATCTTTAAGGACACGGTGCTCCCACTTTTGATGGCGTTCAGCTGACTCTTACTGACTGACTTTAAAAATCTTGGTGTTATAATGGTCCCAGCATTATTGCAGGAGAAACAAGTTAATGCAGCTGCTAAAAGGGCTTTTTCCCAACTCAGACTAGTCCATAAATTGGCCCCTTACCTTGATTTGACTGATCTGGTCACCTGGATCCATGCCACAGTAACACTGAGACCAGGGGTCATTTCGTAGAAAAAGAGCTAGGGGAACTCATTAGCATAACTCATTAGCAAATGCCACACCCCCTGACATCACTGGAAGTGTGTCATAAGGCCACACCTCCTGACATCACCAGAAATGTGTCATAAGGCCACACACCCCCAACGGTCCCGGCCACCGGTGCCGGCCTTGCAGCTCCACTGCCGAGCCCCATGAGGGGCCCGGCGGTGGAACTGCAAGGCCGGCGGGAGC